>NC_091186.1:31167988-31463938 GCF_040958095.1 Procambarus clarkii | reverse complement strand
CTACACTACACATACACATACACTACACATACATATACACATACACTACACGTACACTACACATACACTTTACGTACACTACACATACACATACACTACTCATACACTACACGTACACTACACATACATTACACATACACAACTCATACACTACACATAGACTACACACACACTACAGTTGCCCTACACGCACACTACACACACACTACACATACACTACACATACACATACACTACACGTACACTACACGTACACTACACACACACTCCACATACACTACACGTACACTACACACACACTACACATACACTACACATACACATACAATACACATACACTACACGTACACATCACGTACACTACACATACACTACACATACACTACACGTACACTACACATACACTTCATGTACACTACACTACACACATACACTATGTACGTACATGTAGTGTATGTGACTACACATACACTACACAAACACTATACATACACTACACATACACTACACATACACATACACTACACATACACTACACGTACACTACACATACAATTCACGTACACTACACTACACACATACACTGCACATACACTACACATACACTACACAAACACTATACATACACTACACATACACTACACATACACTACACATACACTACACAAACACTATACATACACTACACATACACTACACATACACATACACTACACATACACTACACATACATTACACATACACAACACATACACTACACATACACTAAACTGCACACATACACTACACTAAACTACACATACACTACACATACACTACACGTACGCTACACATACACTACACATACACATACACTACACATACACTACACATACACTGCACGTACACTACACATACACTACATGTACACTACACATACACTACACACACACTACACGTACACTACACATACACTACACGTACACTACACATACACTACACGTACACTACACACACACTTCACACACACTATACATACACTACACATACACTACACGCACACTACACATACACTACACATACACTACACATACACTACACATACACTACACATACACTACACGTACACCACACGTACACTAAACAAACACTACACGTACACTACACGTACACTACACACACACTACACATACACTACACACACACTACACATACACTACACACACACTACACGTACACTACACATACACTACACACACACTACACGTACACTACACACACACTACACGTACACTACATGTACACTACACACACACTACACGTACACTACATGTACACTACACATACACTACACGTACACTACACACACTACACACACACTACACACACACTACACATATACTACACATATACTACACACACACTACACGTACACTACACACATACACTACACATACACTACACATATACTACACAAACACTATACATACACTACACATACACCACACATACACATACACTACACATACACTACACATACACATACACTACACATACACTACACGTACACTACACATACAATTCACGTACACTACACTACACACATACACTGCACATACACTACACATACACTACACAAACACTATACATACACTACACATACACTACACATACACTACACATACACTACACAAACACTATACATACACTACACATACACTACACATACACATACACTACACATACACTACACATACATTACACATACACAACACATACACTACACATACACTACACTGCACACATGCACTACACTAAACTACACATACACGACAAATACACTACACGTACGCTACACATACACTACACATACACATACACTACACATACACTTCATGTACACAACACATACACTACACATACACTACACGTACACTACTCATACACTGCACATACACTACACATACACTACACGTGCGCTACACGTACACTACACATACACTAAACGTACCCTACACATACACTACACGTAAACTGCACATACACTACACATACACTACACGTACACTGCACATACACTACACATACACTACACATACACTACACATACACTACACATATTCTACACATATACTACACATACACTACACGTACACTACACATACACTACACATACACTACACATTCACTACACGTACACTACACGTACACTACACATACACTTCACGTACACTAAACTACACACATACAATACACATACAATATGCTACACACATACAATACACATACACAATACATACATTACACATACACTACACGTACACTACACATACACATACACTACACATACACTGCACGTACACTACACATACACTACATGTACACTACACATACACTACACACACACTACACGTACACTACACACACACTACACGTACACTACACATACACTACACGTACACTACACACACACTTCACAAACACTATACATACACTACACATACACTACACACACACTACACATACACTACACATACACTACACATACACTACACATACACTGCACATACACTACACATACACTACACGTACACTACACGTACACTACACACACACTACACGTACACTACACACACACTACACACACACTACACATACACTACACACACACTACACATACACTACACACACACTACACGTACACTACACATACACTACACACACACTACACGTACACTACACACACACTACACGTACACTACATGTACACTACACACACACTACACGTACACTACATGTACACTACACATACACTACACGTACACTACACACTCTACACACACACTACACACACACTACACATATACTACACATATACTACACATACACTACACGTACACTACACATACACTACACGTACACTACACACACACTTCACACACACTATACATACACTACACATACACTACACACACACTACACATACACTACACATACACATACACTACACGTACACTTCACGTACACTACACACACACTACACGTACACTACACATACACTACATGTACACTACACATACACTACACACACACTACACATATACTACACATACACTACACGTACACTACACATACACTACACGTACACTACACACACACTTCACACACACTATACATACACTACACATACACTACACACACACTACACATACACTACACGTACACTACACATACACTACAACACATACACTACACACAAACACTACACATACACTACACATACACTACACGTACACTGCACATACACTACACATACACTACACGTACACTGCACATACACTACACATACACTACACATACACTACACATAAACTACACATATACTACACATACACTACACGTACACTACACATACACTACACATACACTACACGTACACTTCACGTACACTACACATACACTTCACGTACACTACACTACACACATACACTACACATACACTACACTACACACATACACTACACATACACTACATATATACTACACATACACTTCACACACACTACACATACACTACACGTACACTACACACACACTACACACACACTACTCACACACTACACGTACACTACACACATACACTACACATACACTACACATTCACTACACATACACATACACTACACATACACTACACGTATACTACACATACATTACACATACACAACACATACACTACACATAGACTACACACACACTACATTTGCACTACACGTACACTACACACACACTACACATACACTACACATACACATACACTACACGTACACTACACATACACTACACACACACTACACATACACTACACGTACACTACACACACACTACACATACACTACACATACATATACACATACACTACACGTACACTACACATACACTTTACGTACACTACACATACACATACACTACTCATACACTACACGTACACTACACATACATTACACATACACAACTCATACACTACACATAGACTACACACACACTACAGTTGCCCTACACGCACACTACACACACACTACACATACACTACACATTCACATACACTGCACGTACACTACACGTACACTACACACACACTCCACATACACTACACGTACACTACACACACACTACACATACACTACACATACACATACAATACACATACACTACACGTACACATCACGTACACTACACATACACTACACATACACTACACGTACACTACACATACACTTCATGTACACTACACTACACACATACACTATGTACGTACATGTAGTGTATGTGACTACACATACACTACACAAACACTATACATACACTACACATACACTACACATACACATACACTACACATACACTACACGTACACTACACATACAATTCACGTACACTACACTACACGTACACACACACTACACGTACACTACATGTACACTACACATACACTACACGTACACTACACACACTACACACACACTACACACACACTACACATATACTACACATATACTACACACACACTACACGTACACTACACACATACACTACACATACACTACACATATACTACACAAACACTATACATACACTACACATACACCACACATACACATACACTACACATACACTACACATACACATACACTACACATACACTACACGTACACTACACATACAATTCACGTACACTACACTACACACATACACTGCACATACACTACACATACACTACACAAACACTATACATACACTACACATACACTACACATACACTACACATACACTACACAAACACTATACATACACTACACATACACTACACATACACATACACTACACATACACTACACATACATTACACATACACAACACATACACTACACATACACTACACTGCACACATGCACTACACTAAACTACACATACACGACAAATACACTACACGTACGCTACACATACACTACACATACACATACACTACACATACACTTCATGTACACAACACATACACTACACATACACTACACGTACACTACTCATACACTGCACATACACTACACATACACTACACGTGCGCTACACGTACACTACACATACACTAAACGTACCCTACACATACACTACACGTAAACTGCACATACACTACACATACACTACACGTACACTGCACATACACTACACATACACTACACATACACTACACATACACTACACATATTCTACACATATACTACACATACACTACACGTACACTACACATACACTACACATACACTACACATTCACTACACGTACACTACACGTACACTACACATACACTTCACGTACACTAAACTACACACATACAATACACATACAATATGCTACACACATACAATACACATACACAATACATACATTACACATACACTACACGTACACTACACATACACATACACTACACATACACTGCACGTACACTACACATACACTACATGTACACTACACATACACTACACACACACTACACGTACACTACACACACACTACACGTACACTACACATACACTACACGTACACTACACACACACTTCACAAACACTATACATACACTACACATACACTACACACACACTACACATACACTACACATACACTACACATACACTACACATACACTGCACATACACTACACATACACTACACGTACACTACACGTACACTACACACACACTACACGTACACTACACACACACTACACACACACTACACATACACTACACACACACTACACATACACTACACACACACTACACGTACACTACACATACACTACACACACACTACACGTACACTACACACACACTACACGTACACTACATGTACACTACACACACACTACACGTACACTACATGTACACTACACATACACTACACGTACACTACACACTCTACACACACACTACACACACACTACACATATACTACACATATACTACACATACACTACACGTACACTACACATACACTACACGTACACTACACACACACTTCACACACACTATACATACACTACACATACACTACACACACACTACACATACACTACACATACACATACACTACACGTACACTTCACGTACACTACACACACACTACACGTACACTACACATACACTACATGTACACTACACATACACTACACACACACTACACATATACTACACATACACTACACGTACACTACACATACACTACACGTACACTACACACACACTTCACACACACTATACATACACTACACATACACTACACACACACTACACATACACTACACGTACACTACACATACACTACAACACATACACTACACACAAACACTACACATACACTACACATACACTACACGTACACTGCACATACACTACACATACACTACACGTACACTGCACATACACTACACATACACTACACATACACTACACATAAACTACACATATACTACACATACACTACACGTACACTACACATACACTACACATACACTACACGTACACTTCACGTACACTACACATACACTTCACGTACACTACACTACACACATACACTACACATACACTACACTACACACATACACTACACATACACTACATATATACTACACATACACTTCACACACACTACACATACACTACACGTACACTACACACACACTACACACACACTACTCACACACTACACGTACACTACACACATACACTACACATACACTACACATTCACTACACATACACATACACTACACATACACTACACGTATACTACACATACATTACACATACACAACACATACACTACACATAGACTACACACACACTACATTTGCACTACACGTACACTACACACACACTACACATACACTACACATACACATACACTACACGTACACTACACGTACACTACACACACACTACACATACACTACACGTACACTACACACACACTACACATACACTACACATACATATACACATACACTACACGTACACTACACATACACTTTACGTACACTACACATACACATACACTACTCATACACTACACGTACACTACACATACATTACACATACACAACTCATACACTACACATAGACTACACACACACTACAGTTGCCCTACACGCACACTACACACACACTACACATACACTACACATACACATACACTGCACGTACACTACACGTACACTACACACACACTCCACATACACTACACGTACACTACACACACACTACACATACACTACACATACACATACAATACACATACACTACACGTACACATCACGTACACTACACATACACTACACATACACTACACGTACACTACACATACACTTCATGTACACTACACTACACACATACACTATGTACGTACATGTAGTGTATGTGACTACACATACACTACACAAACACTATACATACACTACACATACACTACACATACACATACACTACACATACACTACACGTACACTACACATACAATTCACGTACACTACACTACACACATACACTGCACATACACTACACATACACTACACAAACACTATACATACACTACACATACACTACACATACACTACACATACACTACACAAACACTATACATACACTACACATACACTACACATTCACATACACTACACATACACTACACATACATTACACATACACAACACATACACTACACATACACTACACTGCACACATACACTACACTAAACTACACATACACTACACATACACTACACGTACGCTACACATACACTACACATACACATACACTACACATACACTACACATACACTGCACACACACTTCACACACACTATACATACACTACACATACACTACACGCACACTACACATACACTACACATACACTACACATACACTACACATACACTACACATACACTACACGTACACCACACGTACACTAAACAAACACTACACGTACACTACACGTACACTACACGTGCACTACACACACACTACACATACACTACACACACACTACACATACACTACACACACACTACACGTACACTACACATACACTACACACACACTACACGTACACTACACACACACTACACGTACACTACATGTACACTACACACACACTACACGTACACTACATGTACACTACACATACACTACACGTACACTACACACACTACACACACACTACACACACACTACACATATACTACACATATACTACACACACACTACACGTACACTACACACATACACTACACATACACTACACATATACTACACAAACACTATACATACACTACACATACACCACACATACACATACACTACACATACACTACACACACACTACACATACACTACACATACACATACACTTCACGTACACTACACTACACACATACACTACACATACACTACACTACACACATACACTACACATACACTATACATACACTGCACATACACTATACATACACTACACATACACTACACATACACTACACACACACTACACACACACTACACATACACTGCACATACACTACACGTACACTACACACACACTACACACACACTACACTTACACTACACATACACTACACGTACACTACACGTACACTACACACACACTACACGTACACTACACACACACTACACACACACTACACATACACTACACGTACACTACACACACACTACACACACACTACACACACACTACACACACACTACATGTACACAACACACACACTACACATACATTACACGTACACTTCATGTACACTACACACACACTATACATACACTACATGTACACTACACACACACTACACACACACTACACGTACACTACACACACACTACACATACACTACACATACACGACACACACACTACACACACACTACACATATACTACACATATACTACACATACACTACACGTACACTACACATACACTACACGTACACTACACACACACTTCACACACACTATACATACACTACACATACACTACACACACACTACACATACACTACACATACACATACACTACACGTACACTACAAGTACACTACACACACACTACACGTACACTACACATACACATACACTACACGTACACTTCACGTACACTACACACACACTACACGTACACTACACATACACTACATGTACACTACACATACACTACACACACACTACACGTACACTACACATACACTACACGTACACTACACATACACTACACGTACACTACACACACACTTCACAAACACTATACATACACTACACATACACTACACACACACTACACATACACTACACATACACTACACATACACTACACATACACTACACATACACTGCACATACACTACACATACACTACACGTACACTACACGTACACTACACACACACTACACGTACACTACACACACACTACACACACACTACACATACACTACACACACACTACACATACACTACACACACTACACAGTACACTACACATACACTACACACACACTACACGTACACTACACACACACTACACGTACACTACATGTACACTACACACACACTACACGTACACTACATGTACACTACACATACACTACACGTACACTACACACTCTACACACACACTACACACACACTACACATATACTACACATATACTACACATACACTACACGTACACTACACATACACTACACGTACACTACACACACACTTCACACACACTATACATACACTACACATACACTACACACACACTACACATACACTACACATACACATACACTACACGTACACTTCACGTACACTACACACACACTACACGTACACTACACATACACTACATGTACACTACACATACACTACACACACACTACACATATACTACACATACACTACACGTACACTACACATACACTACACGTACACTACACACACACTTCACACACACTATACATACACTACACACACACTACACATACACTACACGTACACTGCACGTACACTACACATACACTACAACACATACACTACACACAAACACTACACATACACTACACATACACTACACGTACACTGCACATACACTACACATACACTACACGTACACTGCACATACACTACACATACACTACACATACACTACACATAAACTACACATATACTACACATACACTACACGTACACTACACATACACTACACATACACTACACGTACACTTCACGTACACTACACATACACTTCACGTACACTACACTACACACATACACTACACATACACTACACTACACACATACACTACACATACACTACATATATACTACACATACACTTCACACACACTACACATACACTACACACACACTACACGTACACTACACACATACACTACACATACACTACACTACACACATACACTACACATACACTACATATATACTACACATACACTACACACACACTACACACACACTACACACACACTACACGTACACTACACACATACACTACACATACACTACACATACACTACACATACACATACACTACACATACACTACACGTATACTACACATACATTACACATACACAACACATACACTACACATAGACTACACACACACTACATTTGCACTACACGTACACTACACACACACTACACATACACTACACATACACATACACTACACGTACACTACACGTACACTACACACACACTACACATACACTACACGTACACTACACACACACTACACATACACTACACATACATATACACATACACTACACGTACACTACACATACACTTCACGTACACTACACATACACATACACTACTCATACACTACACGTACACTACACATACATTACACATACACAACACATACACTACACATAGACTACACACACACTACAGTTGCCCTACACGCACACTACACACACACTACACATACACTACACATACACATACACTACACGTACACTACACGTACACTACACACACACTCCACATACACTACACGTACACTACACACACACTACACATACACTACACATACACATACAATACACATACACTACACGTACACATCACGTACACTACACATACACTACACATACACTACACGTACACTACACATACACTTCATGTACACTACACTACACACATACACTATGTACGTACATGTAGTGTATGTGACTACACATACACTACACAAACACTATACATACACTACACATACACTACACATACACATACACTACACATACACTACACGTACACTACACATACAATTCACGTACACTACACTACACACATACACTGCACATACACTACACATACACTACACAAACACTATACATACACTACACATACACTACACATACACTACACATACACTACACAAACACTATACATACACTACACATACACTACACATACACATACACTACACATACACTACACATACATTACACATACACAACACATACACTACACATACACTACACATACACTACACTGCACACATACACTACACTAAACTACACATACACTACACATACACTACACGTACGCTACACATACACTACACATACACATACACTACACATACACTACACATACACTGCACATACACTACACATACACTACATGTACACTACACATACACTACACACACACTACACGTACACTACACATACACTACACGTACACTACACATACACTACACGTACACTACACACACACTTCACACACACTATACATACACTACACATACACTACACACACACTACACATACACTACACATACACTACACATACACTACACATACACTACACATACACTACACGTACACCACACGTACACTAAACAAACACTACACGTACACTACACGTACACTACACACACACTACACATACACTACACACACACTACACATACACTACACACACACTACACGTACACTACACATACACTACACACACACTACACGTACACTACACACACACTACACGTACACTACATGTACACTACACACACACTACACGTACACTACATGTACACTACACATACACTACACGTACACTACACACACTACACACACACTACACACACACTACACATATACTACACATATACTACACACACACTACACGTACACTACACACATACACTACACATACACTACACATATACTACACAAACACTATACATACACTACACATACACCACACATACACATACACTACACATACACTACACACACACTACACATACACTACACATACACATACACTTCACGTACACTACACTACACACATACACTACACATACACTACACTACACACATACACTACACATACACTATACATACACTGCACATACACTATACATACACTACACATACACTACACATACACTACACACACACTACACACACACTACACATACACTGCACATACACTACACGTACACTACACACACACTACACACACACTACACTTACACTACACATACACTACACGTACACTACACGTACACTACACACACACTACACGTACACTACACACACACTACACACACACTACACATACACTACACGTACACTACACACACACTACACACACACTACACACACACTACATGTACACAACACACACACTACACATACATTACACGTACACTTCATGTACACTACACACACACTATACATACACTACATGTACACTACACACACACTACACACACACTACACGTACACTACACACACACTACACATACACTACACATACACGACACACACACTACACACACACTACACATATACTACACATATACTACACATACACTACACGTACACTACACATACACTACACGTACACTACACACACACTTCACACACACTATACATACACTACACATACACTACACACACACTACACATACACTACACATACACATACACTACACGTACACTACAAGTACACTACACACACACTACACGTACACTACACATACACATACACTACACGTACACTTCACGTACACTACACACACACTACACGTACACTACACATACACTACATGTACACTACACATACACTACACACACACTACACGTACACTACACATACACTACACGTACACTACACATACACTACACGTACACTACACACACACTTCACAAACACTATACATACACTACACATACACTACACACACACTACACATACACTACATACACTACACATACACTACACATACACTACACATACACTACACATACACTGCACATACACTACACATACACTACACGTACACTACACGTACACTACACACACACTACACGTACACTACACACACACTACACACACACTACACATACACTACACACACACTACACATACACTACACACACTACACGTACACTACACATACACTACACACACACTACACGTACACTACACACACACTACACGTACACTACATGTACACTACACACACACTACACGTACACTACATGTACACTACACATACACTACACGTACACTACACACTCTACACACACACTACACACACACTACACATATACTACACATATACTACACATACACTACACGTACACTACACATACACTACACGTACACTACACACACACTTCACACACACTATACATACACTACACATACACTACACACACACTACACATACACTACACATACACATACACTACACGTACACTTCACGTACACTACACACACACTACACGTACACTACACATACACTACATGTACACTACACATACACTACACACACACTACACATATACTATACATACACTACACGTACACTACACATACACTACACGTACACTACACACACACTTCACACACACTATACATACACTACACATACACTACACACACACTACACATACACTACACGTACACTACACATACACTACAACACATACACTACACACACACACACTACACATACACTACACATACACTACACGTACACTGCACATACACTACACATACACTACACGTACACTGCACATACACTACACATACACTACACATACACTACACATAAACTACACATATACTACACATACACTACACGTACACTACACATACACTACACATACACTACACGTACACTTCACGTACACTACACATACACTTCACGTACACTACACTACACACATACACTACACATACACTACACTACACACATACACTACACATACACTACACATACACTACACATACACTACACACACACTACACATACACTACACGTACACTACACACACACTACACACACACTACACACACACTACACGTACACTACACACATACACTACACATACACTACACATACACTACACAAACACTATACATACACTACACATACACTACACATACACATACACTACACATACACTACACGTATACTACACATACATTATACATACGCAACACATACACTACACATAGACTACACACACACTACAGTTGCACTACACGTACACTACACACACACTACACATACACTACACATACACATACACTACACGTACACTACACGTACACTACACACACACTACACATACACTACACGTACACTACACACACACTACACATACACTACACATACACATACACATACACTACACGTACACTACACATACACTTCACGTACACTACACATACACATACACTACACATACACTACACGTACACTACACATACATTACACATACACAACACATACACTACACATAGACTACACACACACTACAGTTGCACTACACGCACACTACACACACACTACACATACACTACACATACACATACACTACACGTACACTACACGTACACTACACACACACTCCACATACACTACACGTACACTACACACACACTACACATACACTACACATACACATACAATACACATACACTACACGTACACTTCACGTACACTACACATACACTACACATACACTACACGTACACTACACATACACTTCATGTACACTACACTACACACATGCACTATGTACGTACATGTAGTGTATGTGACTAAACATACACTACACAAACACTATACATACACTACACATACACTACACATACACATACACTACACATACACTACACGTACACTACACATACAATTCACGTACACTACACTACACACATACACTGCACATACACTACACATACACTACACAAACACTATACATACACTACACATACACTACACATACACTACACATACACTACACAAACACTATACATACACTACACATACACTACACATACACTACACATACATTACACATACACAACACATACACTACACATACACTACACTGCACACATACACTACACTAAACTACACATACACGACAAATACACTACACGTACGCTACACATACACTACACATACACATACACTACACATACACTACATGTACACAACACATACACTACACATACACTACACGTACACTACTCATACACTGCACATACACTACACATACACTACACGTGCGCTACACGTACACTACACATACACTAAACGTACCCTACACATACACTACACGTACACTGCACATACACTACATATACACTACACGTACACTGCACATACACTACACATACACTACACATACACTACACATACACTACACATATTCTACACATATACTACACATACACTACACGTAAACTACACATACACTACACATACACTACACATTCACTACACGTACACTACACGTACACTACACATACACTTCACGTACACTAAACTACACACATACAATACACACACAATATGCTACACACATACAATACACATACACAATACATACATTACACATACACTACACGTACACTACACATACACATACACTACACATACACTGCACGTACACTACACATACACTACATGTACACTACACATACACTACACACACACTACACGTACACTACACATACACTACACGTACACTACACATACACTACACGTACACTACACACACACTTCACAAACACTATACATACACTACACATACACTACACACACACTACACATACACTACACATACACTACACATACACTACACATACACTGCACATACACTACACATACACTACACGTACACTACACGTACACTACACACACACTACACGTACACTACACACACACTACACACACACTACACATACACTACACACACACTACACATACACTACACACACACTACACGTACACTACACATACACTACACACACTACACGTACACTACACACACACTACACGTACACTACATGTACACTACACACACACTACACGTACACTACATGTACACTACACATACACTACACGTACACTACACACTCTACACACACACTACACACACACTACACATATACTACACATATACTACACATACACTACACGTACACTACACATACACTACACGTACACTACACACACACTTCACACACACTATACATACACTACACATACACTACACACACACTACACATACACTACACATACACATACACTACACGTACACTTCACGTACACTACACACACACTACACGTACACTACACATACACTACATGTACACTACACATACACTACACACACACTACACATATACTACACATACACTACACGTACACTACACATACACTACACGTACACTACACACACACTTCACACACACTATACATACACTACACATACACTACACACACACTACACATACACTACACGTACACTACACATACACTACAACACATACACTACACACAAACACTACACATACACTACACATACACTACACGTACACTGCACATACACTACACATACACTACACGTACACTGCACATACACTACACATACACTACACATACACTACACATAAACTACACATATACTACACATACACTACACGTACACTACACATACACTACACATACACTACACGTACACTTCACGTACACTACACATACACTTCACGTACACTACACTACACACATACACTACACATACACTACACTACACACATACACTACACATACACTACATATATACTACACATACACTTCACACACACTACACATACACTACACGTACACTACACACACACTACACACACACTACACACACACTACACGTACACTACACACATACACTACACATACACTACACATACACTACACATACACATACACTACACATACACTACACGTATACTACACATACATTACACATACACAACACATACACTACACATAGACTACACACACACTACATTTGCACTACACGTACACTACACACACACTACACATACACTACACATACACATACACTACACGTACACTACACGTACACTACACACACACTACACATACACTACACGTACACTACACACACACTACACATACACTACACATACATATACACATACACTACACGTACACTACACATACACTTCACGTACACTACACATACACATACACTACTCATACACTACACGTACGCTACACATACATTACACATACACAACACATACACTACACATAGACTACACACACACTACAGTTGCCCTACACGCACACTACACACACACTACACATACACTACACATACACATACACTACACGTACACTACACGTACACTACACACACACTCCACATACACTACACGTACACTACACACACACTACACATACACTACACATACACATACAATACACATACACTACACGTACACATCACGTACACTACACATACACTACACATACACTACACGTACACTACACATACACTTCATGTACACTACACTACACACATACACTATGTACGTACATGTAGTGTATGTGACTACACATACACTACACAAACACTATACATACACTACACATACACTACACATACACATACACTACACATACACTACACGTACACTACCCATACAATTCACGTACACTACACTACACACATACACTGCACATACACTACACATACACTACACAAACACTATACATACACTACACATACACTACACATACACTACACATACACTACACAAACACTATACATACACTACACATACACTACACATACACATACACTACACATACACTACACATACATTACACATACACAACACATACACTACACATACACTACACATACACTACACTGCACACATACACTACACTAAACTACACATACACTACACATACACTACACGTACGCTACACATACACTACACATACACATACACTACACATACACTACACATACACTGCACGTACACTACACATACACTACATGTACACTACACATACACTACACACACACTACACGTACACTACACATACACTACACGTACACTACACATACACTACACGTACACTACACACACACTTCACACACACTATACATACACTACACATACACTACACACACACTACACATACACTACACATACACTACACATACACTACACATACACTACACATACACTACACGTACACCACACGTACACTAAACAAACACTACACGTACACTACACGTACACTACACACACACTACACATACACTACACATACACTACACATACACTACACACACACTAAACGTACACTACACATACACTACACACACACTACACGTACACTACACACACACTACACGTACACTACATGTACACTACACACACACTACACGTACACTACATGTACACTACACATACACTACACGTACACTACACACACTACACACACACTACACACACACTACACATATACTACACATATACTACACATACACTACACGTACACTACACATACACTACATGTACACTACACATACACTACACACACACTACACGTACACTACACATACACTACACGTACACTACACATACACTACACGTACACTACACACACACTTCACACACACTATACATACACAACACATACACTACACACACACTACACATACACTACACACACACTTCACACACACTATACATACACTACACATACACTACACACACTACACATGCACTACACATACACATACATTACACGTACACTACAAGTACACTACACACACACTACACGAACACTACACATACACATACACTACACGTACACTTCACGTACACTACACACACACTACACGTACACTACACATACACTACATGTACACTACACATACACTACACACACACTACACATATACTACACATACACTACACGTACACTACACATACACTACACGTACACTACAGACACACTTCACACACAATATACATACACTACACATACACTACACACACACTACACATACACTACACGTACACTACACATACACTACAACACATACACTACACACACACACTACACATACACTACACATACACTACACGTTCACTGCACATACACTACACATACACTACACGTACACTGCACATACACTACACATACACTACACATACACTACACATATACTACACATATACTACACATACACTACACGTACACTACACATACACTACACATACACTACACGTACACTTCACACTTCACGTACACTACACATACACTTCACCTACACTACACTACACACATACACTACACTACACACATACACTACACGTACACTACACATACACTACACACACTACACATACACTACACGTGCACTGCACACACACTACACACACACTACACACACACTACACGTACACTACACACATACACTACACATACACTACACATACACTACACAAACACTATACATACACTACACATACACTACACATACACATACACTACACATACACTACACGTATACTACACATACATTACACATACACAACACATACACTACACATAGACTACACACACACTACAGTTGCACTACACGTACACTACACACACACTACACATACACTACACATACACATACACTACACGTACACTACACGTACACTACACACACACTACACATACACTACACGTACACTACACACACACTACACATACACTACACATACACATACAATACACATACACTACACGTACACTTCACGTACACTACACATACACTACACATACACTACACGTACACAACACATACACTACATGTACACTACACTACACACATACACTATGTACGTACGTGTAGTGTATGTGACTACACATACACTACACAAACACTATACATACACTACACATACACATACACTACACATACACTACACGTACACTACACATACATTACACGTGCCCTACACATACACTACACATGCACTACACATGCACTACACGTACACTACACGAACACTACACGTACACTACACATACACTACACGTACACAACACGTACACTACACATACAATTCACGTACACTACACTACACACATATACTGCACATACACTACACATACACTACACAAACACTATACATACACTACACATACACTACACATACACATACACTACACATACACTACACATACACTACACATACATTACACATACACAACACATACACTACACATACACTACACTGCACACATACACTACACTAAACTACACATACACTACACATACACTACACGTACACTACACATACACTACACATACACATACACTACACATACACTACATGTACACAACACATACACTACACATACACTACACGTACACTACTCATACACTGCACATACACTACACATACACTACACGTACGCTACACGTACACTACACATACACTAAACGTACCCTACACATACACTACACGTACACTGCACATACACTACACATACACTACACGTACACTGAACATACACTACACATACACTACACATACACTACACATACAATACACATATACTACACATATACTACACATACACTACACGTACACTACACATACACTACACATACACTACACATTCACTACACGTACACTACACGTACACTACACATACACTTCACGTACACTAAACTACACACATACAATTCACATACAATATGCTACACACATACAATACACATACTCTATACATACATTACACATACACTACACGTACACTACACATACACATACACTACACATACACTGCACGTACACTACACATACCCTACACGTACAATACACACATACACTTCACACATACACTACACATACACTACACTACACACATACACTACACATACACACTACATACACTACACATACACTACACATACACTACACGTACACTACACACACACTACACATACACTACACACACACACTACACATACACTACACATACACATACACTACACGTACACTACACATACACTACACACACACTACACATACACTACACATACACATCCACTTCACGTACACTACTCTACACACATACACTACACTACACACATACACTACACATACACTATACATACACTGCACATACACTATACATACACTACACATACACTACACACACACTACACACACACTACACATACACTACACATACACTACACGTACACTACACCTACACTAAACACACACTACACATACACTACACATACACTACACGTACACTACACGTACACTACACACACACAACACGTACACTACACACACACTACACACACACTACACATACACTACACGTACACTACACACACACTACACACACACTACACACACACTACACACACACTACATGTACACTACACACACACTACACATACACTACACGTACACTTCATGTACACTACACACACACTATACATACACTACATGTACACTACACACACACTACACACACACTACACGTACACTACACACACACACTACACATACACTACACATACACTACACGTACACTACACGTACACTACACACACACTACACATACACTACACGTACACTTCATGTACACTACACATACACTATACATACACTACACATACACTACACATACACTACACACACACTACACATACACTACACACACACACTACACGTACACTACACATACACTAAACGTACCCTACACATACACTACACGTACACTGCACATACACTACACATACACTACACGTACACTGAACATACACTACACATACACTACACATACACTACACATACAATACACATATACTACACATATACTACACATACACTACACGTACACTACACATACACTACACATACACTACACATTCACTACACGTACACTACACGTACACTACACATACACTTCACGTACACTAAACTACACACATACAATTCACATACAATATGCTACACACATACAATACACATACTCTATACATACATTACACATACACTACACGTACACTACACATACACATACACTACACATACACTGCACGTACACTACACATACCCTACACGTACAATACACACATACACTTCACACATACACTACACAAACACTACACTACACACATACACTACACATACACACTACATACACTACACATACACTACACATACACTACACATACACTACACACACACTACACATACACTACACGTACACTACACACACACTACACATACACTACACACACACACTACACATACACACTACATACACTACACATACACTACACATACACTACACGTACACTACACACACAATACACGTACACTACACATACACTACATGTACACTACACATACACTACACACACACTACACGTACACTACACATACACTACACGTACACTACATGTACACTACACACACACTACACATACACTACACACACACTACACATACACTACACATACACTACACACACACTACACGTACACTACACACACACTACACACACACTACACGTACACTACATGTACACTACACACACACTACACATACACTACACATACACTACACACACACTACACGTACACTACACGTACACTACACACACACTACACACACACTACACGTACACTACACGTACACTACACGTACACTACACGTACAATACACGTACACTACACACACACTACACGTACACTACACGTACACTACACTTACACTACACACACACACTACACACACACTACACGTACACTACACATACACTACACGTACACTACACACACACACTACACATACACTACACACACACACTACACATACACTACTCATACACTACACGTACACTGCACATACACTACACATACACTACACGTACACTGCACATACACTACACATACACTACACATACACTACACATATACTACACATATACTACACATACACTACACGTACACTACACATACACTACACATACACTACACATACACTTCACGTACACTACACATACACTTCACGTACACTACACTACACACATACACTACACATACACTACACTACACACATACACTACACATATACTACACATACACTACACATACACTACACACACACTACACATACACTACACGTACACTACACACACACTACACACACACTACACACACACTACACGTACACTACACACATACACTACACATACACCACACATACACTACACAAACACTATACATACACTACACATACACTACACATACACATACACTACACATACACTACACACACACTACACATACACTACACATACACATCCACTTCACGTACACTACTCTACACACATACACTACACTACACACATACACTACACATACACTATACAAACACTGCACATACACTATACATACACTACACATACACTACACACACACTACACACACACTACACATACACTACACATACACTACACGTACACTACACCTACACTAAACACACACTACACATACACTACACATACACTACACGTACACTACACGTACACTACACACACACTACACGTACACTACACACACACTACACACACACTACACATACACTACACGTACACTATACACACACTACACACACACTACACACACACTACACACACACTACATGTACACTACACACACACTACACATACACTACACGTACACTTCATGTACACTACACACACACTATACATACACTACATGTACACTACACACACACTACACACACACTACACGTACACTACACACACACACTACACATACACTACACATACACTACACGTACACTACACGTACACTACACACACACTACACATACACTACACGTACACTTCATGTACACTACACATACACTATACATACACTACACATACACTACACATACACTACACACACACTACACATACACTACACACACACACTACACATACACTACACATACACATACACTTCACGTACACTACACTACACACATACACTACACATACGCTACACTACACACATACACTACACATACACTATACATACACAACACATACACTACACATACACTACAAACACACTACACATACACTACACGTACACTACACACACACTACACATACACTACACACACACTACACATACACTACACATACACATACACTACACGTACACTACACGTACACTTCACGTACACTACACACACACTACACGTACACTACACACACACTACACGTGCACTACACATACACTACACATACACTACACATACACTACACACTCACTACACGTACACTATACGCACACTACACATACACTACACACACACTACACGTACACTACACGTACATTACACATACACAACACATACACTACACATACACTGCACATACACTACACATACACTACACGTACACTACACGTACACTACACACACACTACACGTACACTACACACACATTACACACACACTTCACATACACTACACACACACTACACATACACTACACACACACTACACGTACACTACACATACACTACACACACACTACACGTACACTACACACACACTACACGTACACTACATGTACACTACACACACACTACACGTACACTACATGTACACTACACATACACTACACGTACACTACACACACTACACACACACTACACACACACTACACATATACTACACATATACTACACATACACTACACGTACACTACACATACACTACACGTACACTACACACACACTTCACACACACTATACATACACTACACATACACTACACACACACTACACATACACTACACATACACATACACTACACGTACACTACAAGTACACTACACACACACTACACGTACACTACACATACACATACACTACACGTACACTTCACGTACACTACACACACACTACACGTACACTACACATACACTACATGTACACTACACATACACTACACACACACTACACATATACTACACATTCACTACACGTACACTACACATACACTACACGTACACTACACACACACTTCACACACACTATACATACACTACACATACACTACACACACACTACACATACACTACACGTACACTACACATACACTACACATACATTACAGGTACACTTTACGTACACTACACTACACACATACACTATTCATAGACTACACATACACTACACATACACTACACATACACTACACATACACTACACACACACTACACATACACTACACGTACAATACACACACACTACACATACACTACACACACACTACACATACACTACACATACACATACACTACACGTACACTTCACGTACACTACACACACACTACACGTACACTACACATACACTACATGTACACTACACATACACTACACACACACTACACGTACACTACACGTACACTACACACACACTACACACACACTACACGTACACTACACGTACACTACACGTACACTACACGTACAATACACGTACACTACACACACACTACACGTACACTACACGTACACTACACTTACACTACACACACACACTACACATACACTACACGTACACTACACACACACACTACACATACACTACACACACACACTACACATACACTACTCATACACTACACGTACACTGCACATACACTACACATACACTACACGTACACTGCACATACACTACACATACACTACACATACACTACACATATACTTCACATATACTACACATACACTACACGTACACTACACATACACTACACATACACTACACATACACTTCACGTACACTACACATACACTTCACGTACACTACACTACACACATACACTACACATACACTACACTACACACATACACTACACATATACTACACATACACTACACATACACTACACACACACTACACATACACTACACGTACACTACACACACACTACACACACACTACACACACACTACACGTACACTACACACATACACTACACATACACCACACATACACTGCACAAACACTATACATACACTACACATACACTACACATACACATACACTACACATACACTACACACACACTACACATACACTACACATACACATCCACTTCACGTACACTACTCTACACACATACACTACACTACACACATACACTACACATACACTATACATACACTGCACATACACTATACATACACTACACATACACTACACACACACTACACACACACTACACATACACTACACATACACTACACGTACACTACACCTACACTAAACACACACTACACATACACTACACATACACTACACGTACACTACACGTACACTACACACACACTACACGTACACTACACACACACTACACACACACTACACATACACTACACGTACACTACACACACACTACACACACACTACACACACACTACATGTACACTACACACACACTACACATACACTACACGTACACTTCATGTACACTACACACACACTATACATACACTACATGTACACTACACACACACTACACACACACTACACGTACACTACACACACACACTACACATACACTACACATACACTACACGTACACTACACACACACTTCACACACACTATACATACACTACACATACACTACACACACACTACACATACACTACACATACACTACACATACACTACACATACACTACACATACACTACACGTACACCACACGTACACTAAACAAACACTACACGTACACTACACGTACACTACACACACACTACACATACACTACACACACACTACACATACACTACACACACACTAAACGTACACTACACATACACTACACACACACTACACGTACACTACACACACACTACACGTACACTACATGTACACTACACACACACTACACGTACACTACATGTACACTACACATACACTACACGTACACTACACACACTACACACACACTACACACACACTACACATATACTACACATATACTACACATACACTACACGTACACTACACATACACTACATGTACACTACACATACACTACACACACACTACACGTACACTACACATACACTACACGTACACTACACATACACTACACGTACACTACACACACACTTCACACACACTATACATACACTACACATACACTACACACACACTACACATACACTACACACACACTTCACACACACTATACATACACTACACATACACTACACACACTACACATGCACTACACATACACATACATTACACGTACACTACAAGTACACTACACACACACTACACGAACACTACACATACACATACACTACACGTACACTTCACGTACACTACACACACACTACACGTACACTACACATACACTACATGTACACTACACATACACTACACACACACTACACATATACTACACATACACTACACGTACACTACACATACACTACACGTACACTACAGACACACTTCACACACAATATACATACACTACACATACACTACACACACACTACACATACACTACACGTACACTACACATACACTACAACACATACACTACACACACACACTACACATACACTACACATACACTACACGTTCACTGCACATACACTACACATACACTACACGTACACTGCACATACACTACACATACACTACACATACACTACACATATACTACACATATACTACACATACACTACACGTACACTACACATACACTACACATACACTACACGTACACTTCACACTTCACGTACACTACACATACACTTCACCTACACTACACTACACACATACACTACACTACACACATACACTACACGTACACTACACATACACTACACACACACTACACATACACTACACGTGCACTGCACACACACTACACACACACTACACACACACTACACGTACACTACACACATACACTACACATACACTACACATACACTACACAAACACTATACATACACTACACATACACTACACATACACATACACTACACATACACTACACGTATACTACACATACATTACACATACACAACACATACACTACACATAGACTACACACACACTACAGTTGCACTACACGTACACTACACACACACTACACATACACTACACATACACATACACTACACGTACACTACACGTACACTACACACACACTACACATACACTACACGTACACTACACACACACTACACATACACTACACATACACATACAATACACATACACTACACGTACACTTCACGTACACTACACATACACTACACATACACTACACGTACACAACACATACACTACATGTACACTACACTACACACATACACTATGTACGTACGTGTAGTGTATGTGACTACACATACACTACACAAACACTATACATACACTACACATACACATACACTACACATACACTACACGTACACTACACATACATTACACGTGCCCTACACATACACTACACATGCACTACACATGCACTACACGTACACTACACGAACACTACACGTACACTACACATACACTACACGTACACAACACGTACACTACACATACAATTCACGTACACTACACTACACACATATACTGCACATACACTACACATACACTACACAAACACTATACATACACTACACATACACTACACATACACATACACTACACATACACTACACATACACTACACATACATTACACATACACAACACATACACTACACATACACTACACTGCACACATACACTACACTAAACTACACATACACTACACATACACTACACGTACACTACACATACACTACACATACACATACACTACACATACACTACATGTACACAACACATACACTACACATACACTACACGTACACTACTCATACACTGCACATACACTACACATACACTACACGTACGCTACACGTACACTACACATACACTAAACGTACCCTACACATACACTACACGTACACTGCACATACACTACACATACACTACACGTACACTGAACATACACTACACATACACTACACATACACTACACATACAATACACATATACTACACATATACTACACATACACTACACGTACACTACACATACACTACACATACACTACACATTCACTACACGTACACTACACGTACACTACACATACACTTCACGTACACTAAACTACACACATACAATTCACATACAATATGCTACACACATACAATACACATACTCTATACATACATTACACATACACTACACGTACACTACACATACACATACACTACACATACACTGCACGTACACTACACATACCCTACACGTACAATACACACATACACTTCACACATACACTACACATACACTACACTACACACATACACTACACATACACACTACATACACTACACATACACTACACATACACTACACATACACTACACACACACTACACATACACTACACGTACACTACACACACACTACACATACACTACACACACACACTACACATACACTACACATACACATACACTACACGTACACTACACATACACTACACACACACTACACATACACTACACATACACATCCACTTCACGTACACTACTCTACACACATACACTACACTACACACATACACTACACATACACTATACATACACTGCACATACACTATACATACACTACACATACACTACACACACACTACACACACACTACACATACACTACACATACACTACACGTACACTACACCTACACTAAACACACACTACACATACACTACACATACACTACACGTACACTACACGTACACTACACACACACTACACGTACACTACACACACACTACACACACACTACACATACACTACACGTACACTACACACACACTACACACACACTACACACACTACACACACACTACATGTACACTACACACACACTACACATACACTACACGTACACTTCATGTACACTACACACACACTATACATACACTACATGTACACTACACACACACTACACACACACTACACGTACACTACACACACACACTACACATACACTACACATACACTACACGTACACTACACGTACACTACACACACACTACACATACACTACACGTACACTTCATGTACACTACACATACACTATACATACACTACACATACACTACACATACACTACACACACACTACACATACACTACACACACACACTACACGTACACTACACATACACTAAACGTACCCTACACATACACTACACGTACACTGCACATACACTACACATACACTACACGTACACTGAACATACACTACACATACACTACACATACACTACACATACAATACACATATACTACACATATACTACACATACACTACACGTACACTACACATACACTACACATACACTACACATTCACTACACGTACACTACACGTACACTACACATACACTTCACGTACACTAAACTACACACATACAATTCACATACAATATGCTACACACATACAATACACATACTCTATACATACATTACACATACACTACACGTACACTACACATACACATACACTACACATACACTGCACGTACACTACACATACCCTACACGTACAATACACACATACACTTCACACATACACTACACAAACACTACACTACACACATACACTACACATACACACTACATACACTACACATACACTACACATACACTACACATACACTACACACACACTACACATACACTACACGTACACTACACACACACTACACATACACTACACACACACACTACACATACACACTACATACACTACACATACACTACACATACACTACACGTACACTACACACACAATACACGTACACTACACATACACTACATGTACACTACACATACACTACACACACACTACACGTACACTACACATACACTACACGTACACTACATGTACACTACACACACACTACACATACACTACACACACACTACACATACACTACACATACACTACACACACACTACACGTACACTACACACACACTACACACACACTACACGTACACTACATGTACACTACACACACACTACACATACACTACACATACACTACACACACACTACACGTACACTACACGTACACTACACACACACTACACACACACTACACGTACACTACACGTACACTACACGTACACTACACGTACAATACACGTACACTACACACACACTACACGTACACTACACGTACACTACACTTACACTACACACACACACTACACATACACTACACGTACACTACACATACACTACACGTACACTACACACACACACTACACATACACTACACACACACACTACACATACACTACTCATACACTACACGTACACTGCACATACACTACACATACACTACACGTACACTGCACATACACTACACATACACTACACATACACTACACATATACTACACATATACTACACATACACTACACGTACACTACACATACACTACACATACACTACACATACACTTCACGTACACTACACATACACTTCACGTACACTACACTACACACATACACTACACATACACTACACTACACACATACACTACACATATACTACACATACACTACACATACACTACACACACACTACACATACACTACACGTACACTACACACACACTACACACACACTACACACACACTACACGTACACTACACACATACACTACACATACACCACACATACACTACACAAACACTATACATACACTACACATACACTACACATACACATACACTACACATACACTACACACACACTACACATACACTACACATACACATCCACTTCACGTACACTACTCTACACACATACACTACACTACACACATACACTACACATACACTATACAAACACTGCACATACACTATACATACACTACACATACACTACACACACACTACACACACACTACACATACACTACACATACACTACACGTACACTACACCTACACTAAACACACACTACACATACACTACACATACACTACACGTACACTACACGTACACTACACACACACTACACGTACACTACACACACACTACACACACACTACACATACACTACACGTACACTACACACACACTACACACACACTACACACACACTACACACACACTACATGTACACTACACACACACTACACATACACTACACGTACACTTCATGTACACTACACACACACTATACATACACTACATGTACACTACACACACACTACACACACACTACACGTACACTACACACACACACTACACATACACTACACATACACTACACGTACACTACACGTACACTACACACACACTACACATACACTACACGTACACTTCATGTACACTACACATACACTATACATACACTACACATACACTACACATACACTACACACACACTACACATACACTACACACACACACTACACATACACTACACATACACATACACTTCACGTACACTACACTACACACATACACTACACATACGCTACACTACACACATACACTACACATACACTATACATACACAACACATACACTACACATACACTACAAACACACTACACATACACTACACGTACACTACACACACACTACACATACACTACACACACACTACACATACACTACACATACACATACACTACACGTACACTACACGTACACTTCACGTACACTACACACACACTACACGTACACTACACACACACTACACGTGCACTACACATACACTACACATACACTACACATACACTACACACTCACTACACGTACACTATACGCACACTACACATACACTACACACACACTACACGTACACTACACGTACATTACACATACACAACACATACACTACACATACACTGCACATACACTACACATACACTACACGTACACTACACGTACACTACACACACACTACACGTACACTACACACACATTACACACACACTTCACATACACTACACACACACTACACATACACTACACACACACTACACGTACACTACACATACACTACACACACACTACACGTACACTACACACACACTACACGTACACTACATGTACACTACACACACACTACACGTACACTACATGTACACTACACATACACTACACGTACACTACACACACTACACACACACTACACACACACTACACATATACTACACATATACTACACATACACTACACGTACACTACACATACACTACACGTACACTACACACACACTTCACACACACTATACATACACTACACATACACTACACACACACTACACATACACTACACATACACATACACTACACGTACACTACAAGTACACTACACACACACTACACGTACACTACACATACACATACACTACACGTACACTTCACGTACACTACACACACACTACACGTACACTACACATACACTACATGTACACTACACATACACTACACACACACTACACATATACTACACATTCACTACACGTACACTACACATACACTACACGTACACTACACACACACTTCACACACACTATACATACACTACACATACACTACACACACACTACACATACACTACACGTACACTACACATACACTACACATACATTACAGGTACACTTTACGTACACTACACTACACACATACACTATTCATAGACTACACATACACTACACATACACTACACATACACTACACATACACTACACACACACTACACATACACTACACGTACAATACACACACACTACACATACACTACACACACACTACACATACACTACACATACACATACACTACACGTACACTTCACGTACACTACACACACACTACACGTACACTACACATACACTACATGTACACTACACATACACTACACACACACTACACGTACACTACACGTACACTACACACACACTACACACACACTACACGTACACTACACGTACACTACACGTACACTACACGTACAATACACGTACACTACACACACACTACACGTACACTACACGTACACTACACTTACACTACACACACACACTACACATACACTACACGTACACTACACACACACACTACACATACACTACACACACACACTACACATACACTACTCATACACTACACGTACACTGCACATACACTACACATACACTACACGTACACTGCACATACACTACACATACACTACACATACACTACACATATACTTCACATATACTACACATACACTACACGTACACTACACATACACTACACATACACTACACATACACTTCACGTACACTACACATACACTTCACGTACACTACACTACACACATACACTACACATACACTACACTACACACATACACTACACATATACTACACATACACTACACATACACTACACACACACTACACATACACTACACGTACACTACACACACACTACACACACACTACACACACACTACACGTACACTACACACATACACTACACATACACCACACATACACTACACAAACACTATACATACACTACACATACACTACACATACACATACACTACACATACACTACACACACACTACACATACACTACACATACACATCCACTTCACGTACACTACTCTACACACATACTCTACACTACACACATACACTACACATACACTATACATACACTGCACATACACTATACATACACTACACATACACTACACACACACTACACACACACTACACATACACTACACATACACTACACGTACACTACACCTACACTAAACACACACTACACATACACTACACATACACTACACGTACACTACACGTACACTACACACACTACACGTACACTACACACACACTACACACACACTACACATACACTACACGTACACTACACACACACTACACACACACTACACACACACTACACACACACTACATGTACACTACACACACACTACACATACACTACACGTACACTTCATGTACACTACACACACACTATACATACACTACATGTACACTACACACACACTACACACACACTACACGTACACTACACACACACACTACACATACACTACACATACACTACACGTACACTACACGTACACTACACACACACTACACATACACTACACGTACACTTCATGTACACTACACATACACTATACATACACTACACATACACTACACATACACTACACACACACTACACATACACTACACACACACACTACACATACACTACACATACACATACACTTCACGTACACTACACTACACACATACACTACACATACGCTACACTACACACATACACTACACATACACTATACATACACAACACATACACTACACATACACTACAAACACACTACACATACACTACACGTACACTACACACACACTACACATACACTACACACACACTACACGTACACTACACACACACTACACGTACACTACATGTACACTACACACACACTACACGTACACTACATGTACACTACACATACACTACACGTACACTACACACACTACACACACACTACACACACACTACACATATACTACACATATACTACACATACACTACACGTACACTACACATACACTACACGTACACTACACACACACTTCACACACACTATACATACACTACACATACACTACACACACACTACACATACACTACACATACACATACACTACACGTACACTACAAGTACACTACACACACACTACACGTACACTACACATACACATACACTACACGTACACTTCACGTACACTACACACACACTACACGTACACTACACATACACTACATGTACACTACACATACACTACACACACACTACACATATACTACACATTCACTACACGTACACTACACATACACTACACGTACACTACACACACACTTCACACACACTATACATACACTACACATACACTACACACACACTACACATACACTACACGTACACTACACATACACTACACATACATTACAGGTACACTTTACGTACACTACACTACACACATACACTATTCATAGACTACACATACACTACACATACACTACACATACACTACACATACACTACACACACACTACACGTACACTACACGTACACTACACACACACTACACACACACTACACGTACACTACACGTACACTACACGTACACTACACGTACAATACACGTACACTACACACACACTACACGTACACTACACGTACACTACACTTACACTACACACACACACTACACATACACTACACGTACACTACACACACACACTACACATACACTACACACACACACTACACATACACTACTCATACACTACACGTACACTGCACATACACTACACATACACTACACGTACACTGCACATACACTACACATACACTACACATACACTACACATATACTTCACATATACTACACATACACTACACGTACACTACACATACACTACACATACACTACACATACACTTCACGTACACTACACATACACTTCACGTACACTACACTACACACATACACTACACATACACTACACTACACACATACACTACACATATACTACACATACACTACACATACACTACACACACACTACACATACACTACACGTACACTACACACACACTACACACACACTACACACACACTACACGTACACTACACACATACACTACACATACACCACACATACACTACACAAACACTATACATACACTACACATACACTACACATACACATACACTACACATACACTACACACACACTACACATACACTACACATACACATCCACTTCACGTACACTACTCTACACACATACACTACACTACACACATACACTACACATACACTATACATACACTGCACATACACTATACATACACTACACATACACTACACACACACTACACACACACTACACATACACTACACATACACTACACGTACACTACACCTACACTAAACACACACTACACATACACTACACATACACTACACGTACACTACACGTACACTACACACACACTACACGTACACTACACACACACTACACACACACTACACATACACTACACGTACACTACACACACACTACACACACACTACACACACACTACACACACACTACATGTACACTACACACACACTACACATACACTACACGTACACTTCATGTACACTACACACACACTATACATACACTACATGTACACTACACACACACTACACACACACTACACGTACACTACACACACACACTACACATACACTACACATACACTACACGTACACTACACGTACACTACACACACACTACACATACACTACACGTACACTTCATGTACACTACACATACACTATACATACACTACACATACACTACACATACACTACACACACACTACACATACACTACACACACACACTACACATACACTACACATACACATACACTTCACGTACACTACACTACACACATACACTACACATACGCTACACTACACACATACACTACACATACACTATACATACACAACACATACACTACACATACACTACAAACACACTACACATACACTACACGTACACTACACACACACTACACATACACTACACACACACTACACATACACTACACATACACATACACTACACGTACACTACACGTACACTTCACGTACACTACACACACACTACACGTACACTACACACACACTACACGTGCACTACACATACACTACACATACACTACACATACACTACACACTCACTACACGTACACTATACGCACACTACACATACACTACACACACACTACACGTACACTACACGTACATTACACATACACAACACATACACTACACATACACTGCACATACACTACACATACACTACACGTACACTACACGTACACTACACACACACTACACGTACACTACACACACATTACACACACACTTCACATACACTACACACACACTACACATACACTACACACACACTACACGTACACTACACATACACTACACACACACTACACGTACACTACACACACACTACACGTACACTACATGTACACTACACACACACTACACGTACACTACATGTACACTACACATACACTACACGTACACTACACACACTACACACACACTACACACACACTACACATATACTACACATATACTACACATACACTACACGTACACTACACATACACTACACGTACACTACACACACACTTCACACACACTATACATACACTACACATACACTACACACACACTACACATACACTACACATACACATACACTACACGTACACTACAAGTACACTACACACACACTACACGTACACTACACATACACATACACTACACGTACACTTCACGTACACTACACACACACTACACGTACACTACACATACACTACATGTACACTACACATACACTACACACACACTACACATATACTACACATTCACTACACGTACACTACACATACACTACACGTACACTACACACACACTTCACACACACTATACATACACTACACATACACTACACACACACTACACATACACTACACGTACACTACACATACACTACACATACATTACAGGTACACTTTACGTACACTACACTACACACATACACTATTCATAGACTACACATACACTACACATACACTACACATACACTACACATACACTACACACACACTACACATACACTACACGTACAATACACACACACTACACATACACTACACACACACTACACATACACTACACATACACATACACTACACGTACACTTCACGTACACTACACACACACTACACGTACACTACACATACACTACATGTACACTACACATACACTACACACACACTACACGTACACTACACGTACACTACACACACACTACACACACACTACACGTACACTACACGTACACTACACGTACACTACACGTACAATACACGTACACTACACACACACTACACGTACACTACACGTACACTACACTTACACTACACACACACACTACACATACACTACACGTACACTACACACACACACTACACATACACTACACACACACACTACACATACACTACTCATACACTACACGTACACTGCACATACACTACACATACACTACACGTACACTGCACATACACTACACATACACTACACATACACTACACATATACTTCACATATACTACACATACACTACACGTACACTACACATACACTACACATACACTACACATACACTTCACGTACACTACACATACACTTCACGTACACTACACTACACACATACACTACACATACACTACACTACACACATACACTACACATATACTACACATACACTACACATACACTACACACACACTACACATACACTACACGTACACTACACACACACTACACACACACTACACACACACTACACGTACACTACACACATACACTACACATACACCACACATACACTACACAAACACTATACATACACTACACATACACTACACATACACATACACTACACATACACTACACACACACTACACATACACTACACATACACATCCACTTCACGTACACTACTCTACACACATACACTACACTACACACATACACTACACATACACTATACATACACTGCACATACACTATACATACACTACACATACACTACACACACACTACACACACACTACACATACACTACACATACACTACACGTACACTACACCTACACTAAACACACACTACACATACACTACACATACACTACACGTACACTACACGTACACTACACACACACTACACGTACACTACACACACACTACACACACACTACATATACACTACACGTACACTACACACACACTACACACACACTACACACACACTACACACACACTACATGTACACTACACACACACTACACATACACTACACGTACACTTCATGTACACTACACACACACTATACATACACTACATGTACACTACACACACACTACACACACACTACACGTACACTACACACACACACTACACATACACTACACATACACTACACGTACACTACACGTACACTACACACACACTACACATACACTACACGTACACTTCATGTACACTACACATACACTATACATACACTACACATACACTACACATACACTACACACACACTACACATACACTACACACACACACTACACATACACTACACATACACATACACTTCACGTACACTACACTACACACATACACTACACATACGCTACACTACACACATACACTACACATACACTATACATACACAACACATACACTACACATACACTACAAACACACTACACATACACTACACGTACACTACACACACACTACACATACACTACACACACACTACACATACACTACACATACACATACACTACACGTACACTACACGTACACTTCACGTACACTACACACACACTACACGTACACTACACACACACTACACGTGCACTACACATACACTACACATACACTACACATACACTACACACTCACTACACGTACACTATACGCACACTACACATACACTACACACACACTACACGTACACTACACGTACATTACACATACACAACACATACACTACACATACACTGCACATACACTACACATACACTACACGTACACTACACGTACACTACACACACACTACACGTACACTACACACACATTACACACACACTTCACATACACTACACACACACTACACATACACTACACACACACTACACGTACACTACACATATACTACACACACACTACACGTACACTACACACACACTACACGTACACTACATGTACACTACACACACACTACACGCACACTACATGTACACTACACATACACTACACGTACACTACACACACTACACACACACTACACACACACTACACATATACTACACATATACTACACATACACTACACGTACACTACACATACACTACACGTACACTACACACACACTTCACACACACTATACATACACTACACATACACTACACACACACTACACATACACTACACATACACATACACTACACGTACACTACAAGTACACTACACACACACTACACGTACACTACACATACACATACACTACACGTACACTTCACGTACACTACACACACACTACACGTACACTACACATACACTACATGTACACTACACATACACTACACACACACTACACATATACTACACATTCACTACACGTACACTACACATACACTACACGTACACTACACACACACTTCACACACACTATACATACACTACACATACACTACACACACACTACACATACACTACACGTACACTACACATACACTACACATACATTACAGGTACACTTTACGTACACTACACTACACACATACACTATTCATAGACTACACATACACTACACATACACTACACATACACTACACATACACTACACACACACTACACATACACTACACGTACAATACACACACACTACACATACACTACACACACACTACACATACACTACACATACACATACACTACACGTACACTTCACGTACACTACACACACACTACACGTACACTACACATACACTACATGTACACTACACATACACTACACACACACTACACGTACACTACACGTACACTACACACACACTACACACACACTACACGTACACTACACGTACACTACACGTACACTACACGTACAATACACGTACACTACACACACACTACACGTACACTACACGTACACTACACTTACACTACACACACACACTACACATACACTACACGTACACTACACACACACACTACACATACACTACACACACACACTACACATACACTACTCATACACTACACGTACACTGCACATACACTACACATACACTACACGTACACTGCACATACACTACACATACACTACACATACACTACACATATACTTCACATATACTACACATACACTACACGTACACTACACATACACTACACATACACTACACATACACTTCACGTACACTACACATACACTTCACGTACACTACACTACACACATACACTACACATACACTACACTACACACATACACTACACATATACTACACATACACTACACATACACTACACACACACTACACATACACTACACGTACACTACACACACACCACACACACACTACACACACACTACACGTACACTACACACATACACTACACATACACCACACATACACTACACAAACACTATACATACACTACACATACACTACACATACACATACACTACACATACACTACACACACACTACACATACACTACACATACACATCCACTTCACGTACACTACTCTACACACATACACTACACTACACACATACACTACACATACACTATACATACACTGCACATACACTATACATACACTACACATACACTACACACACACTACACACACACTACACATACACTACACATACACTACACGTACACTACACCTACACTAAACACACACTACACATACACTACACATACACTACACGTACACTACACGTACACTACACACACACTACACGTACACTACACACACACTACACACACACTACATATACACTACACGTACACTACACACACACTACACACACACTACACACACACTACACACACACTACATGTACACTACACACACACTACACATACACTACACGTACACTTCATGTACACTACACACACACTATACATACACTACATGTACACTACACACACACTACACACACACTACACGTACACTACACACACACACTACACATACACTACACATACACTACACGTACACTACACGTACACTACACACACACTACACATACACTACACGTACACTTCATGTACACTACACATACACTATACATACACTACACATACACTACACATACACTACACACACACTACACATACACTACACACACACACTACACATACACTACACATACACATACACTTCACGTACACTACACTACACACATACACTACACATACGCTACACTACACACATACACTACACATACACTATACATACACAACACATACACTACACATACACTACAAACACACTACACATACACTACACGTACACTACACACACACTACACATACACTACACACACACTACACATACACTACACATACACATACACTACACGTACACTACACGTACACTTCACGTACACTACACACACACTACACGTACACTACACACACACTACACGTGCACTACACATACACTACACATACACTACACATACACTACACACTCACTACACGTACACTATACGCACACTACACATACACTACACACACACTACACGTACACTACACGTACATTACACATACACAACACATACACTACACATACACTGCACATACACTACACATACACTACACGTACACTACACGTACACTACACACACACTACACGTACACTACACACACATTACACACACACTTCACATACACTACACACACACTACACATACACTACACACACACTACACGTACACTACACATACACTACACACACACTACACGTACACTACACACACACTACACGTACACTACATGTACACTACACACACACTACACGTACACTACATGTACACTACACATACACTACACGTACACTACACACACTACACACACACTACACACACACTACACATATACTACACATATACTACACATACACTACACGTACACTACACATACACTACACGTACACTACACACACACTTCACACACACTATACATACACTACACATACACTACACACACACTACACATACACTACACATACACATACACTACACGTACACTACAAGTACACTACACACACACTACACGTACACTACACATACACATACACTACACGTACACTTCACGTACACTACACACACACTACACGTACACTACACATACACTACATGTACACTACACATACACTACACACACACTACACATATACTACACATTCACTACACGTACACTACACATACACTACACGTACACTACACACACACTTCACACACACTATACATACACTACACATACACTACACACACACTACACATACACTACACGTACACTACACATACACTACACATACATTACAGGTACACTTTACGTACACTACACTACACACATACACTATTCATAGACTACACATACACTACACATACACTACACATACACTACACATACACTACACACACACTACACATACACTACACGTACAATACACACACACTACACATACACTACACACACACTACACATACACTACACATACACATACACTACACGTACACTACAAGTACACTACACACACACTACACATACACTACACATACACATACACTACACGTACACTTCACGTACACTACACACACACTACACGTACACTACACATACACTACATGTACACTACACATACACTACACACACACTACACGTACACTACACATACACTACACGTACACTACATGTACACTACACACACACTACACATACACTACACACACACTACACATACACTACACATACACTACACACACAGTACACGTACACTACACACACACTACACACACACTACACGTACACTACATGTACACTACACACACACTACACATACACTACACACACACTACGCATACACTACACATACACTACACACACACTACACATAGACTACACACACACTACAGTTGCACTACACGTACACTACACACACACTACACATACACTACACATACACATCCACTTCACGTACACTACTCTACACACATACACTACACTACACACATACACTACACATACACTATACATACACTGCACATACACTATACATACACTACACATACACTACACACACACTACACACACACTACACATACACTACACATACACTACACGTACACTACACCTACACTAAACACACACTACACATACACTACACATACACTACACGTACACTACACGTACACTACACACACACTACACGTACACTACACACACACTACACACACACTACATATACACTACACGTACACTACACACACACTACACACACACTACACACACACTACACACACACTACATGTACACTACACACACACTACACATACACTACACGTACACTTCATGTACACTACACACACACTATACATACACTACATGTACACTACACACACACTACACACACACTACACGTACACTACACACACACACTACACATACACTACACATACACTACACGTACACTACACGTACACTACACACACACTACACATACACTACACGTACACTTCATGTACACTACACATACACTATACATACACTACACATACACTACACATACACTACACACACACTACACATACACTACACACACACACTACACATACACTACACATACACATACACTTCACGTACACTACACTACACACATACACTACACATACGCTACACTACACACATACACTACACATACACTATACATACACAACACATACACTACACATACACTACAAACACACTACACATACACTACACGTACACTACACACACACTACACATACACTACACACACACTACACATACACTACACATACACATACACTACACGTACACTACACGTACACTTCACGTACACTACACACACACTACACGTACACTACACACACACTACACGTGCACTACACATACACTACACATACACTACACATACACTACACACTCACTACACGTACACTATACGCACACTACACATACACTACACACACACTACACGTACACTACACGTACATTACACATACACAACACATACACTACACATACACTGCACATACACTACACATACACTACACGTACACTACACGTACACTACACACACACTACACGTACACTACACACACATTACACACACACTTCACATACACTACACACACACTACACATACACTACACACACACTACACGTACACTACACATACACTACACACACACTACACGTACACTACACACACACTACACGTACACTACATGTACACTACACACACACTACACGTACACTACATGTACACTACACATACACTACACGTACACTACACACACTACACACACACTACACACACACTACACATATACTACACATATACTACACATACACTACACGTACACTACACATACACTACACGTACACTACACACACACTTCACACACACTATACATACACTACACATACACTACACACACACTACACATACACTACACATACACATACACTACACGTACACTACAAGTACACTACACACACACTACACGTACACTACACATACACATACACTACACGTACACTTCACGTACACTACACACACACTACACGTACACTACACATACACTACATGTACACTACACATACACTACACACACACTACACATATACTACACATTCACTACACGTACACTACACATACACTACACGTACACTACACACACACTTCACACACACTATACATACACTACACATACACTACACACACACTACACATACACTACACGTACACTACACATACACTACACATACATTACAGGTACACTTTACGTACACTACACTACACACATACACTATTCATAGACTACACATACACTACACATACACTACACATACACTACACATACACTACACACACACTACACATACACTACACGTACAATACACACACACTACACATACACTACACACACACTACACATACACTACACATACACATACACTACACGTACACTACAAGTACACTACACACACACTACACATACACTACACATACACATACACTACACGTACACTTCACGTACACTACACACACACTACACGTACACTACACATACACTACATGTACACTACACATACACTACACACACACTACACGTACACTACACATACACTACACGTACACTACATGTACACTACACACACACTACACATACACTACACACACACTACACATACACTACACATACACTACACACACAGTACACGTACACTACACACACACTACACACACACTACACGTACACTACATGTACACTACACACACACTACACATACACTACACACACACTACGCATACACTACACATACACTACACACACACTACTCGTACACTACACGTACACTACACACACACTACACACACACTGCACGTACACTACACGTACACTACACGTACACTACACGTACACTACACGTACACTACATAACTACACTACACTACTACGGCGAGCATAAGAAATATTGCCGGAACAACCGTGGACATCTTCAAGAGAAAACTGGACGGTTTTCTAAGAGAAGTTCCGGATCAGCCGGGCTGTGGTGGGTACGTGGCCCTGCGGGGCGCTCCAAGCAACAGCCTGGTGGACCAAACTCTCACAAGTCGAGCCTGGCCTCGGGCCGGGCTTGGGGAGTAGAAGAACTCCCAGAACCCCATCAACCAGGTATCAACCAGGTACACACACACTACACACACACTACACGTACACTACACGTACACTACACGTACACTACACACACACACTACACATACACTACACGTACACTACACACACACACTACACATACACTACACACACACACACTACACATACACTACACATACACTACACGTACACTGCACATACACTACACATACACTACATGTACACTGCACATACACTACACATACACTACACATACACTACACATATACTACACATATACTACACATACACTACACGTACACTACACATACACTACACATACACTACACGTACACTTCACGCACACTACGCATACACTTCACGTACACTACACTACACACATACACTACACATACACTACACTACACACATACACTACACATACACTACACATACACTACACATACACTACACATACATTACACACACACTACACATACACTACACGTACACTACACACACACTACACACACACTACACGTACACTACACACATACACTACACATACACTACACGTACACGACACATACACTTCACGTACACTACAAATACACATACACTACACATACACTACACGTACACTACACATACATTACACATACACAACACATACACTACACATAGACTACACACACACTACAGTTGCACTACACGTACACTACACACACACTACACATACACTACACATACACATACACTACACGTACACTACACATACACTACACACACACTACACATACACTACATGTACACTACACACACACTACACGTACACTACATGTACACTACACATACACTACACGTACACTACACACACTACACACACACTACACACACACTACACATATACTACACATATACTACACATACACTACACGTACACTACACATACACTACACGTACACTACACACACACTTCACACACACTATACATACACTACACATACACTACACACACACTACACATACACTACACATACACATACACTACACTTACACTACAAGTACACTACACACACACTACACGTACACTACACATACACATACACTACACGTACACTTCACGTACACTACACACACACTACACGTACACTACACATACACTACATGTACACTACACATACACTACACACACACTACACATATACTACACATTCACTACACGTACACTACACATACACTACACGTACACTACACACACACTTCACACACACTATACATACACTACACATACACTACACACACACTACACATACACTACACATACACTACACATACACTACACATACATTACAGGTACACTTTACGTACACTACACTACACACATACACTATTCATACACTACACATACACTACACATACACTACACATACACTACACATACACTACACACACACTACACATACACTACACGTACAATACACACACACTACACATACACTACACACACACTACACATACACTACACATACACTACACATACACATACACTACACGTACACTACAAGTACACTACACACACACTACACATACACTACACATACACATACACTACACGTACACTTCACGTACACTACACACACACTACACGTACACTACACATACACTACATGTACACTACACATACACTACACACACACTACACGTACACTACACATACACTACACGTACACTACATGTACACTACACACACACTACACATACACTACACACACACTACACATACACTACACATACACTACACACACAGTACACGTACACTACACACACACTACACACACACTACACGTACACTACATGTACACTACACACACACTACACATACACTACACACACACTACGCATACACTACACATACACTACACACACACTACTCGTACACTACACGTACACTACACACACACTACACACACACTGCACGTACACTACACGTACACTACACGTACACTACACGTACACTACACGTACACTACATAACTACACTACACTACTACGGCGAGCATAAGAAATATTGCCGGAACAACCGTGGACATCTTCAAGAGAAAACTGGACGGTTTTCTAAGAGAAGTTCCGGATCAGCCGGGCTGTGGTGGGTACGTGGCCCTGCGGGGCGCTCCAAGCAACAGCCTGGTGGACCAAACTCTCACAAGTCGAGCCTGGCCTCGGGCCGGGCTTGGGGAGTAGAAGAACTCCCAGAACCCCATCAACCAGGTATCAACCAGGTACACACACACTACACACACACTACACGTACACTACACGTACACTACACGTACACTACACACACACACTACACATACACTACACGTACACTACACACACACACTACACATACACTACACACACACACACTACACATACACTACACATACACTACACGTACACTGCACATACACTACACATACACTACATGTACACTGCACATACACTACACATACACTACACATACACTACACATATACTACACATATACTACACATACACTACACGTACACTACACATACACTACACATACACTACACGTACACTTCACGCACACTACGCATACACTTCACGTACACTACACTACACACATACACTACACATACACTACACTACACACATACACTACACATACACTACACATACACTACACATACACTACACATACATTACACACACACTACACATACACTACACGTACACTACACACACACTACACACACACTACACGTACACTACACACATACACTACACATACACTACACGTACACGACACATACACTTCACGTACACTACAAATACACATACACTACACATACACTACACGTACACTACACATACATTACACATACACAACACATACACTACACATAGACTACACACACACTACAGTTGCACTACACGTACACTACACACACACTACACATACACTACACATACACATACACTACACGTACACTACACATACACTACACACACACTACACATACACTACACGTACACTACACACACACTACACATACACTACACATACACATACACTACACATACACTACACGTACACTTCACGTACACTACACATACACTACACATACACTACACGTACACTACACATACACTTCATGTACACTACACTACACACATACACTATGTACGTACGTGTAGTGCATGTGACTACACATACACTACACAAACACTGTACATACACTACACATACACTACATACACATACACTACACATACACATACACTACACATACACTACACGTACACTACACATACACTACACGTGCACTACACATACACTACACATGCACTACACATGCACTACACGTACACTACACGTACACTACACGTACACTACACATACACTACACATACACTACACGTACACTACACATACACTACACATACACATACACTACACATACACTACATGTACACAACACATACACTACACATACACTACACGTACACTACTCATACATTGCACATACACTACACATACACTACACGTACGCTACACGAACACTACACATACACTAAACGTACCCTACACATACACTACACGTACACTGCACATACACTACACATACACTACACGTACACTGCACATACACTACACATACACTACACATACACTACACATACACTACACATATACTACACATATACTACACATACACTACACGTACACTACACATACACTACACATACACTACACATTCACTACACGTACACTACACGTACACTACACATACACTTCACGTACACTAAACTACACACATACAATATGCTACACACATACACTACACATACACTATACATACATTACACATACACTACACGTACACTACACATACACATACACTACACATACACTGCACGTACACTACACATACCCTACAAGTACAATACACACATACACTTCACACATACACTACACACATACACTACACATACACTCTACATACACTACACATACACTACACACACTACACATACACTACACACACACTACACATACACTACACATACACATACACTACACGTACACTACACACACACTACACGTACACTACACATACACTACACGTACACTTCACGTACACTACACACACACACTACACGTACACTACACATACACTACATGTACACTACACATACACTACACACACACTTGTGACGGTGTTCCCTCCCTTATAATTCTCCCACGCCTGCAGTAAGAGTCATGTCTGCTTTTCCCAAGCGTTCTCTACGTTGCAGGCTACAATTTGATATATGGGAGAGAGTGAAGTGTTCTCGGAGAGCCGAGAAATTTGTGAAATAGTAATATTTTGGCCTGTGGTTTAGGCCCTTTAGGGAGCCAAGATGGCGCTTGCCTCCCTGATCTCCCGCCAAAACCGTGTGACGTCAGTGGCACCGGATTGGTCACCGACAGCAATGTGGCACCGGGAGCCAATGAAAACTTCCCATAGCGAAAGTGACGTCACGATGGAAGGGGGTCCAGGCCGCGCGCCACTCTGGCGCCAGCAGTCAGACACGACACGTCATAGAGGTCGGACGTGCGACGGTTGGTCCTGTCAGTTGGACAGTTGTTTCCCACTCCCGTGGATTTACGCGTCACCTGAAGTCCGCCAGTACTCTGAGAAGTCTTCCCTAGTTCATGTGTTGAACCAGAAGAGGGAATTGACGGTTATTTGAGCAACAAGTGCTCCAGTCAGGTGCTGTGCAAGAAGCAGTGAAGCCGTGCATTGACGTATGTTGACGTCTGTCACCAGTTCGTGACAGCGTAGTGGCTGACAGAGCCACTGGGTAGCTGAGGAAGAGAGGACTATTTGGGGAAACCGGACGACTGTAGCTGAGACGTAGGCGACAGCCGTTGCTGGGAGAAGACGACGGCCAGGAGACCGACTCCAACCTTCAAGAAGTTAAGAAGGAGGACGGACCTGCAGTGAGGAGGCACGGAGACGACGCGCTAAACGGTGGGACGACGAGAGGCTCTGGTAGGACACGACGACGTGTAGTGTGGGGGCGTTCCCGACACGAGGACCAGGAGCTACATCTCGACTCTCATCGGAGGATAGGGTGAAGTAGGTGTTTCTAGTTCCCTCCCCATTCCCCTTTAGTTAGCTATGTTATTCGGCTATATTATCTAGCCTGAGGATTTTATATGTCGTGAGCAAGTCTCACCCATTTCACGGTAAAGCACAAGTGTGCTAGACAGTACTATCAAGAGTACTTGTAATATTCATGTTGATTATTGGTGTGTACAGGCACCAGGAACCAGTGATAAATTTACTGTGTTGTGTATATCTTTCTATAGATTTTGATATGAATATATAGTGGTAAATTATATATAATATTATGCCAGTATTTGAAAGTTAGGCTGTGTGCCCAGAAATCATTTATTTTCCATGTATTGATATTTGATGTGTCTACATTATATATGCTATGTTTATGCAGTGATGAGTCATTCGTGAGTACAGTGAATTATTGCGTTATTGCCAACGAGAGAAAGTACTGAAAACTCCAGTGTTAATATTTCATAATATATTGTTGGATGAATAACAGTGTAAGGCCATTACAGTGAGTCATTATAGCATTGATTGTAGAAAAGACTGTTTGAGCCTGAGTACAGTGTAACCAAGTGATACGTGCTGTTGTAGCCAATATCGTGTGTGCGAGTTCATAGTAATATTGGAGAACTTAAAGAAACAGCGCGCGTGAATCTGAAAACAAGCAAAGAGCTTCCGCGCGGGGACCAGGCGATCAGCTGTTCTTGACACTTGATGAGGGGGGGAGGTGTTGCCCCCTAGTGATCGCATACTATTCGTGGGAATTACCGGCCGCGTCAGGATCAGTTGATTTATTGGTTATTGTTTGGCCTTTGAGACATCTTTCATACATTTTAAGTAAAATACAAAACTATCTTTGTGTTTATATCATCCCCTCCATTGATCTTGTGGCTATATTATACTGGCAAGCATAGAGTGATAACAATAAGTACCTGCCTGATTCCTGATTTTTGAGTGTGACCTTGCCAAGGCTACCACTAATTCCGCCAGTCCACTGATGGTGTTACTGGCCACCTAAAACACAAGTTGGCGACCTTGTGGTTAACCGTAGAGCCCGATTGTTGGGGAGGGCACAAGACAGTCAAGTGAACGAGTCGTGTTCTCACTCTTTCTTAATAAGAGGCCGTTAAGATTGACTGGGAGACTCTCCAGGCGTGCAGTGGCGCCGTGAGGATCGAGTGAAGACCCGCAGGGCTACGGTGAGTGACCTTGAGCAGTAACTATTGCTCACCCCAGAGTAAGGGTAGAAAGGTGAAACCCCAACACACTACACGTACACTACACATACACTACATGTACACTACATGTACACTACACACACACTACACATACACTACACATACACTACATGTACACTACACATACACTACACATGCACTACACGTACACTACACACACACTACACATACACTACACATACACATACACTACACGTACACTACACATGCACTACACGTACACTACACATACACTACACACACACTACACACGTACACTACATGTACACTACACACACACTACACATACACTACACACACACTACACATACACTACACATACACTACACACACAGTATACGTACACTACACACACACTACACACACACTACACGTACACTACATGTACACTAAACACACACTACACATACACTACACACACACTACACATACACTACACATACACTACACACACACTACACGTACACTACACGTACACTACACACACACTACACACACACTACACGTACACTACACGTACACTACACGTACACTACACGTACACTACACACACACTACACGTACACTACACGTACACTACACGTACACTACACACACACACTACACATACACTACACGTACACTACACACACACACTACACATACACTACACACACACACTACACATACACTACACATACACTACACGTACACTGCACATACACTACACATACACTACACGTACACTGCACATACCATACACTACACATACACTACACATACACTACACATATACTACACATATACTACACATACACTACACGTACACTACACATACACAACACATACACTACACGTACACTTCACGTACACTACACATACACTTCACGTACACTACACTACACACATACACTACACATACACTACACTACACACATACACTACACATACACTACACATACACTACACATACATTACACACACACTACACATACACTACACGTACACTACACACACACTACACACACACTACACACACACTACACGTACACTACACACATACACTACACATACACTACACATACACTACACAAACACTATACATACACTACACATACACTACACATACACTACACATACACTACACGTATACTACACATACATTACACATACACAACACATACACTACACATACACTACACATACACTACACATACACTACACGTACACTACACACACACTACACACGCACTACACACACACTACACGTACACTACACACATACACTACACATACACTACACATACACTACACAAACACTATACATACACTACACATACACTACACATACACATACACTACACACACACTACACATACACTACACATACACATACACTACACGTACACTATACGTACACAACACACACACTACACATACACTACACGTACACTACACACACACTACACATACACTACACATACACATACACATACACTACACGTACACTACACATACACTTCACGTACACTACAAATACACATACACTACACATACACTACACGTACACTACACATACATTACACATACACAACACATACACTACACATAGACTACACACACACTACAGTTGCACTACACGTACACTACACACACACTACACATACACTACACATACACATACACTACACGTACACTACACATACACTACACACACACTACACATACACTACACGTACACTACACACACTACACATACACTACACATACACACACTACACATACACTACACATACACACACTACACATACACTACACATACACACACTACACATACACTACACATACACACACTACACATACACTACACATACACACACTACACATACACTACACGTACACTTCACGTACAGTACACATACACTACACATACACTACACGTACACTACACATACACTTCATGTACACTACACTACACACATACTCTATGTACGTACGTGTAGTGTATGTGACTACACATACACTACACAAACACTATACATACACTACACATACACTACACATACACATACACTACACATACACTACACGTACACTACACATACACTACACGTGCACTACACATACACTACACATGCACTACACATGCACTACACGTACACTACACGTACACTACACGTACACTACACATACACTACACGTACACTACACGTACACTACACATACAATTCACGTACACTACACTACACACATACACTGCACATACAATACACATACACTACACAAACACTATACATACACTACACATACACTAAACGTACCCTACACATACACTACACGTACACTGCACATACACTACACATACACTACACATACACTACACATACACTACACATACACTACACATACACTACACATATACTACACATACACTACACGTACACTACACATACACTACACATACACTACACATTCACTACACGTACACTACACGTACACTACACATACACTTCACGTACACTAAACTACACACATACAATACACATACAATATGCTACACACATACACTACACATACACTATACATACATTACACATACACTACACGTACACTACACATACACATTCATTACACATACACTGCACGTACACTACACATACCCTACACGTACAATACACACATACACTTCACACATACACTACACATACACTACACTACACTACACACATACACTACACATACACTCTACATACACTACACATACACTACACACACACTACACATACACTACACACACACTACACATACACTACACATACACTACACGTACACTACACGTACACTACACACACACTACACGTACACTACACATACACATTCACTACACGTACACTTCACGTACACTACACACACACTACACGTACACTACACATACACTACATGTACACTACACATACACTACACACACACTACACGTACACTACACATACACTACATGTACACTACATGTACACTACACACACACTACACATACACTACACATACACTACACGTACACTACATGTACACTACACATACACTACACATGCACTACACGTACACTACACACACACTACACACACACTACACATACACTACACATACACATACACTACACGTACACTACACATGCACTACACGTACACTACACATACACTACACACACACTACACATACACTACACGTACACTACACACACACTACACATACACTACACATACACTACACGTACACTACATGTACACTACACATACACTACACATGCACTACACGTACACTACACACACACTACACATACACTACACATACACATACACTACACGTACACTACATGTACACTACACACACACTACACGTACACTTCATGTACACTACACACACACTACACGTACACTACACACACATTACACGTACTCTACACATACACTACACACACATTACACGTACTCTACACATACTCTACACGTACACTACACACACACTACACGTACACTACACGTACACTACACACACACTACACGTACACTACACGTACACTACACATACACTACACGTACACTACATGTACAGTACACACACACTTCACATACACTACACATACACTACACACACACTACACGTACACTACACATACACTACACACACACTACACGTACACTACACACACACTACACGTACACTACACATACACTACACGTACACTACACACACACTACACGTACACTACACGTACACTACACACACACTACACATACACTACACGTACACTACACGTACACTACACATACACTACACATACACTACACGTACACTACACACACACAACACGTACACTACACGTACACTACACGTACACTACACGTACACTACATGTACACTACACATACACTACACATACACTACACGTACACTACACGTACACTACACACACACTACACGTACACTACAAACACACTACACACACACTACACATACACTACACGTACACTACACGTACACTACACACACACTACACACACACTACACACACACTACACACACACTACACATGCACTACACATACACTACACGTACACTACACGTACACTACACACACACTACACATACACTACACGTACACTACATGTACACTACACACACACTATACATACACTACACATACACTACACATACACTACACACACACAACACATACACTACACACACACTACACATACACTACACATACACATACACTTCACGTACACTACACTACACACATACACTACACATACACTACACTACACACATACACTACACATACACTATACATACACTACACATACACTACACATACACTACACATACACTACACATACACTACACACACACTACACACACACTACACATACACTACACATACACTACACGTACACTACACCTACACTACACACACACTACACACACACTACACTTACACTACACATACACTACACATACACTTCACACACACTACACACACACTACACATACACTACACATACACTACACGTACACTACACGTACACTACACACTCACTACACGTACACTACACACTCACTACACACACACTACACATACACTACACGTACACTACACACACACTACACACACACTACACACACACTACACACACACTACACGTACACTACACACACACTACACACACTACACGTACACTACACACACACTACACATACACTACACATACACTACACGTACACTACACGTACACTACACACACACTACACATACACTACACGTACACTTCATGTACACTACACACACACTATACATACACTACACATACACTACACATACACTACACACACACTACACATACACTACACACACACTACACATACACTACACATACACATACACTTCACGTACACTACACTACACACATACACTACACATACACTACACTACACACATACACTACACATACACTATACATACACTACACATACACTACACATACACTACACACACACTACACATACACTACACGTACACTACACACACACAACACATACACTACACACACACTACACATACACTACACATTTACATACACTACACGTACACCACACGTACACTTCACGTACACTACACACACACTACACATACACAACACACACACTACATGTACACTACACATACACTACACACACACTACACGTACACTTCACACACACTACACGTACACTACATGTACACTACACACACACTACACGTACACTACATGTACACTACACATACACTACACGTACACTTTACGTACACTACACTACACACATACACTACACATACAGTACACTACACACATACACTACACATACACTATACATACACTACATATACACTACACATACACTACACATACACTACACACACACTACACATACACTACACGTACAATACACACACACTACACATACACTACACACACACTACACACACACTACACATACACTACACATACACATACACTACACGTACACTACAAGTACACTACACACACACTACACGTACACTACACATACACTACACGTACACTTCACGTACACTACACACACACTACACGTACACTACACATACACTACATATACACTACACATACACTACACACACACTACACGTACACTACACATACACTACACGTACACTACATGTACACTACACACACACTACACATACACTACACACACACTACACATACACTACACATACACTACACACACACTACACGTACACTACACACACACTACACACACACTACACGTACACTACATGTACACTACACACACACTACACATACACTACACAAACACTACACATACACTACACATACACTACACACACACTACACGCACACTACACGTACACTACACACACACTACACACACACTACACGTACACTACACGTACACTACACGTACACTACACACACACTACACACACACTACACGTACACTACACGTACACTACACGTACACTACACACACACACTACACATACACTACACGTACACTACACACACACACTACACATACACTACACACACACACTACACATACACTACACATACACTACACGTACACTGCACATACACCTCACGTACACTACACATACACTTCACATACACTACACATATACTACACATATACTACACATACACTACACGTACACTACACATACACTACACATACACTACACGTACACTTCACGTACACTACACATACACTTCACATACACTACACTACACACATACACTACACATACACTACACTACACACATACACTACACATACACTATACATACACTACACATACACTACACATACACTACACATACACTACACACACACTACTCATACACTACACGTACACTACACACACACTACACACACACTACACACACACTACACGTACACTACACACACACTACACATACACTACACATACACTACACACACACTACACGTACACTACACATACACATTCACTACACGTACACTTCACGTACACTACACACACACTACACGTACACTACACATACACTACATGTACACTACACATACACTACACACACACTACACGTACACTACACATACACTACATGTACACTACATGTACACTACACACACACTACACATACACTACACATACACTACACGTACACTACATGTACACTACACATACACTACACATGCACTACACGTACACTACACACACACTACACACACACTACACATACACTACACATACACATACACTACACGTACACTACACATGCACTACACGTACACTACACATACACTACACACACACTACACATACACTACACGTACACTACACACACACTACACATACACTACACATACACTACACGTACACTACATGTACACTACACATACACTACACATGCACTACACGTACACTACACACACACTACACATACACTACACATACACATACACTACACGTACACTACATGTACACTACACACACACTACACGTACACTTCATGTACACTACACACACACTACACGTACACTACACACACATTACACGTACTCTACACATACACTACACACACATTACACGTACTCTACACATACTCTACACGTACACTACACACACACTACACGTACACTACACGTACACTACACACACACTACACGTACACTACACGTACACTACACATACACTACACGTACACTACATGTACAGTACACACACACTTCACATACACTACACATACACTACACACACACTACACGTACACTACACATACACTACACACACACTACACGTACACTACACACACACTACACGTACACTACACATACACTACACGTACACTACACACACACTACACGTACACTACACGTACACTACACACACACTACACATACACTACACGTACACTACACGTACACTACACATACACTACACATACACTACACGTACACTACACACACACTACACGTACACTACACGTACACTACACGTACACTACACGTACACTACATGTACACTACACATACAATACACATACACTACACGTACACTACACGTACACTACACACACACTACACGTACACTACAAACACACTACACACACACTACACATACACTACACGTACACTACACGTACACTACACACACACTACACACACACTACACACACACTACACACACACTACACATGCACTACACATACACTACACGTACACTACACGTACACTACACACACACTACACATACACTACACGTACACTACATGTACACTACACACACACTATACATACACTACACATACACTACACATACACTACACACACACAACACATACACTACACACACACTACACATACACTACACATACACATACACTTCACGTACACTACACTACACACATACACTACACATACACTACACTACACACATACACTACACATACACTATACATACACTACACATACACTACACATACACTACACATACACTACACATACACTACACACACACTACACACACACACTACACATACACTACACATACACTACACGTACACTACACCTACACTACACACACACTACACACACACTACACTTACACTACACATACACTACACATACACTTCACACACACTACACACACACTACACATACACTACACATACACTACACGTACACTACACGTACACTACACACTCACTACACGTACACTACACACTCACTACACACACACTACACATACACTACACGTACACTACACACACACTACACACACACTACACACACACTACACACACACTACACGTACACTACACACACACTACACACACTACACGTACACTACACACACACTACACATACACTACACATACACTACACGTACACTACACGTACACTACACACACACTACACATACACTACACGTACACTTCATGTACACTACACACACACTATACATACACTACACATACACTACACATACACTACACACACACTACACATACACTACACACACACTACACATACACTACACATACACATACACTTCACGTACACTACACTACACACATACACTACACATACACTACACTACACACATACACTACACATACACTATACATACACTACACATACACTACACATACACTACACACACACTACACATACACTACACGTACACTACACACACACAACACATACACTACACACACACTACACATACACTACACATTTACATACACTACACGTACACCACACGTACACTTCACGTACACTACACACACACTACACATACACAACACACACACTACATGTACACTACACATACACTACACACACACTACACGTACACTTCACACACACTACACGTACACTACATGTACACTACACACACACTACACGTACACTATATGTACACTACACATACACTACACGTACACTTTACGTACACTACACTACACACATACACTACACATACAGTACACTACACACATACACTACACATACACTATACATACACTACATATACACTACACATACACTACACATACACTACACACACACTACACATACACTACACGTACAATACACACACACTACACATACACTACACACACACTACACACACACTACACATACACTACACATACACATACACTACACGTACACTACAAGTACACTACACACACACTACACGTACACTACACATACACTACACGTACACTTCACGTACACTACACACACACTACACGTACACTACACATACACTACATATACACTACACATACACTACACACACACTACACGTACACTACACATACACTACACGTACACTACATGTACACTACACACACACTACACACACACTACACATACACTACACACACACTACACATACACTACACATACACATACACTTCACGTACACTACACTACACACATACACTACACATACACTACACTACACACATACACTACACATACACTATACATACACTACACATACACTACACATACACTACACACACACTACACATACACTACACGTACACTACACACACACAACACATACACTACACACACACTACACATACACTACACATTTACATACACTACACGTACACCACACGTACACTTCACGTACACTACACACACACTACACATACACAACACACACACTACATGTACACTACACATACACTACACACACACTACACGTACACTTCACACACACTACACGTACACTACATGTACACTACACACACACTACACGTACACTACATGTACACTACACATACACTACACGTACACTTTACGTACACTACACTACACACATACACTACACATACAGTACACTACACACATACACTACACATACACTATACATACACTACATATACACTACACATACACTACACATACACTACACACACACTACACATACACTACACGTACAATACACACACACTACACATACACTACACACACACTACACACACACTACACATACACTACACATACACATACACTACACGTACACTACAAGTACACTACACACACACTACACGTACACTACACATACACTACACGTACACTTCACGTACACTACACACACACTACACGTACACTACACATACACTACATATACACTACACATACACTACACACACACTACACGTACACTACACATACACTACACGTACACTACATGTACACTACACACACACTACACATACACTACACACACACTACACATACACTACACATACACTACACACACACTACACGTACACTACACACACACTACACACACACTACACGTACACTACATGTACACTACACACACACTACACATACACTACACAAACACTACACATACACTACACATACACTACACACACACTACACGCACACTACACGTACACTACACACACACTACACACACACTACACGTACACTACACGTACACTACACGTACACTACACACACACTACACACACACTACACGTACACTACACGTACACTACACGTACACTACACACACACACTACACATACACTACACGTACACTACACACACACACTACACATACACTACACACACACACTACACATACACTACACATACACTACACGTACACTGCACATACACCTCACGTACACTACACATACACTTCACATACACTACACATATACTACACATATACTACACATACACTACACGTACACTACACATACACTACACATACACTACACGTACACTTCACGTACACTACACATACACTTCACATACACTACACTACACACATACACTACACATACACTACACTACACACATACACTACACATACACTATACATACACTACACATACACTACACATACACTACACATACACTACACACACACTACTCATACACTACACGTACACTACACACACACTACACACACACTACACACACACTACACGTACACTACACACACACTACACATACACTACACATACACTACACACACACTACACGTACACTACACATACACATTCACTACACGTACACTTCACGTACACTACACACACACTACACGTACACTACACATACACTACATGTACACTACACATACACTACACACACACTACACGTACACTACACATACACTACATGTACACTACATGTACACTACACACACACTACACATACACTACACATACACTACACGTACACTACATGTACACTACACATACACTACACATGCACTACACGTACACTACACACACACTACACACACACTACACATACACTACACATACACATACACTACACGTACACTACACATGCACTACACGTACACTACACATACACTACACACACACTACACATACACTACACGTACACTACACACACACTACACATACACTACACATACACTACACGTACACTACATGTACACTACACATACACTACACATGCACTACACGTACACTACACACACACTACACATACACTACACATACACATACACTACACGTACACTACATGTACACTACACACACACTACACGTACACTTCATGTACACTACACACACACTACACGTACACTACACACACATTACACGTACTCTACACATACACTACACACACATTACACGTACTCTACACATACTCTACACGTACACTACACACACACTACACGTACACTACACGTACACTACACACACACTACACGTACACTACACGTACACTACACATACACTACACGTACACTACATGTACAGTACACACACACTTCACATACACTACACATACACTACACACACACTACACGTACACTACACATACACTACACACACACTACACGTACACTACACACACACTACACGTACACTACACATACACTACACGTACACTACACACACACTACACGTACACTACACGTACACTACACACACACTACACATACACTACACGTACACTACACGTACACTACACATACACTACACATACACTACACGTACACTACACACACACTACACGTACACTACACGTACACTACACGTACACTACACGTACACTACATGTACACTACACATACAATACACATACACTACACGTACACTACACGTACACTACACACACACTACACGTACACTACAAACACACTACACACACACTACACATACACTACACGTACACTACACGTACACTACACACACACTACACACACACTACACACACACTACACACACACTACACATGCACTACACATACACTACACGTACACTACACGTACACTACACACACACTACACATACACTACACGTACACTACATGTACACTACACACACACTATACATACACTACACATACACTACACATACACTACACACACACAACACATACACTACACACACACTACACATACACTACACATACACATACACTTCACGTACACTACACTACACACATACACTACACATACACTACACTACACACATACACTACACATACACTATACATACACTACACATACACTACACATACACTACACATACACTACACATACACTACACACACACTACACACACACACTACACATACACTACACATACACTACACGTACACTACACCTACACTACACACACACTACACACACACTACACTTACACTACACATACACTACACATACACTTCACACACACTACACACACACTACACATACACTACACATACACTACACGTACACTACACGTACACTACACACTCACTACACGTACACTACACACTCACTACACACACACTACACATACACTACACGTACACTACACACACACTACACACACACTACACACACACTACACACACACTACACGTACACTACACACACACTACACACACTACACGTACACTACACACACACTACACATACACTACACATACACTACACGTACACTACACGTACACTACACACACACTACACATACACTACACGTACACTTCATGTACACTACACACACACTATACATACACTACACATACACTACACATACACTACACACACACTACACATACACTACACACACACTACACATACACTACACATACACATACACTTCACGTACACTACACTACACACATACACTACACATACACTACACTACACACATACACTACACATACACTATACATACACTACACATACACTACACATACACTACACACACACTACACATACACTACACGTACACTACACACACACAACACATACACTACACACACACTACACATACACTACACATTTACATACACTACACGTACACCACACGTACACTTCACGTACACTACACACACACTACACATACACAACACACACACTACATGTACACTACACATACACTACACACACACTACACGTACACTTCACACACACTACACGTACACTACATGTACACTACACACACACTACACGTACACTACATGTACACTACACATACACTACACGTACACTTTACGTACACTACACTACACACATACACTACACATACAGTACACTACACACATACACTACACATACACTATACATACACTACATATACACTACACATACACTACACATACACTACACACACACTACACATACACTACACGTACAATACACACACACTACACATACACTACACACACACTACACACACACTACACATACACTACACATACACATACACTACACGTACACTACAAGTACACTACACACACACTACACGTACACTACACATACACTACACGTACACTTCACGTACACTACACACACACTACACGTACACTACACATACACTACATATACACTACACATACACTACACACACACTACACGTACACTACACATACACTACACGTACACTACATGTACACTACACACACACTACACATACACTACACACACACTACACATACACTACACATACACTACACACACACTACACGTACACTACACACACACTACACACACACTACACGTACACTACATGTACACTACACACACACTACACATACACTACACAAACACTACACATACACTACACATACACTACACACACACTACACGCACACTACACGTACACTACACACACACTACACACACACTACACGTACACTACACGTACACTACACGTACACTACACACACACTACACACACACTACACGTACACTACACGTACACTACACGTACACTACACACACACACTACACATACACTACACGTACACTACACACACACACTACACATACACTACACACACACACTACACATACACTACACATACACTACACGTACACTGCACATACACCTCACGTACATTACACATACACTTCACATACACTACACATATACTACACATATACTACACATACACTACACGTACACTACACATACACTACACATACACTACACGTACACTTCACGTACACTACACATACACTTCACATACACTACACTACACACATACACTACACATACACTACACTACACACATACACTACACATACACTATACATACACTACACATACACTACACATACACTACACATACACTACACACACACTACTCATACACTACACGTACACTACACACACACTACACACACACTACACACACACTACACGTACACTACACACACACTACACATACACTACACATACACTACACACACACTACACGTACACTACACGTACACTACACACACACTACACATACACTACACACACACTACACATACACTACAAGTACACTACACACACACTACACATACTCTACACACACACTACACATACACATACACTACACGTACACTACACATACACTACACACACACTACACATACACTACACGTACACTACACACACACTACACATACACTACACATACACACACTACACATACACTACACGTACACTTCACGAACAGTACACATACACTACACATACACTACACGTACACTACACATACACTTCATGTACACTACACTACACACATACTCTATGTACGTACGTGTAGTGTATGTGACTACACATACACTACACAAACACTATACATACACTACACATACACTACACATACACATACACTACACATACACTACACGTACACTACACATACACTACACGTGCACTACACATACACTACACATGCACTACACATGCACTACACGTACACTACACATACACTACACTACACACATACACTACACATACACTATACATACACTACACATACACTACACATACACTACACATACACTACACACACACTACTCATACACTACACGTACACTACACACACACTACACACACCCTACACACACACTACACGTACACTACACACACACTACACATACACTACACATACACTACACACACACTACACGTACACTACACGTACACTACACACACACTACACATACACTACACACACACTACACATACACTACACGTACACTACACACACACTACACATACACTACACACACACTACACATACACATACACTACACTTACACTACACATACACTACACACACACTACACATACACTACACGTACACTACACACACACTACACATACACTACACATACACACACTACACATACACTACACGTACACTTCACGTACAGTACACATACACTACACATACACTACACGTACACTACACATACACTTCATGTACACTACACTACACACATACTCTATGTACGTACGTGTAGTGTATGTGACTACACATACACTACACAAACACTATACATACACTACACATACACTACACATACACATACACTACACATACACTACACGTACACTACACATACATTACACGTGCACTACACATACACTACACATGCACTACACATGCACTACACGTACACTACACGTACACTACACGTACACTACACATACACTACACGTACACTACACGTACACTACACATACAATTCACGTACACTACACTACACACATACACTGCACATACACTACACATACACTTCACAAACACTATACATACGCTACACATACACTAAACGTACCCTTCACATACACTACACGTACACTGCACATACACTACACATACACTACACGTACACTGCACATACACTACACATACACTACACATACACTACACATACACTACACATACACTACACATATACTACACATACACTACACGTACACTACACATACACTACACATACACTACACATTCACTACACTGTAACACCACTCTATTGTAACACCACCCTAAAATGCACCACTATAATGGAACACCACTATAATGGAACACTAACTTATCCTGAGTAACACTTCCTCATCGGTTGCACTTGATAACACTGTTATGAGCTGACATATGATGGTTACACCGGAACCAAAGGTACACTGCCAATAAGGAAATGCTAACACAAGGATTAAATACGCTGCCACCATCTGCCTTTGACCATTGAAACTATATCAAGCAACGAGGCAAGAAACATTGCTTGACTTGGAGAGTACTTCTATGACTGTCATTAATTATGAAAACGGTTGTCAGCCACTATATCCAAAAGGCTAAGAGGATTCCACAATTGACACAGACGGGAAATTTCACGTAAGTTTATTGAGACCAAAATTTTGTCAATCACCAATTATAAATCCTACCCTAACACTGTCAAAACGTTAAGAAATTTGGACATGGAACATAAACTCAGAGATCACACACATTACCTTAAGCTATCTGTCTCTCCCTGGTTGAGATGTTCTTCACAGCCCCGCTCTCGATCCCGGTGTACCGCACTCTCCCCTTTTTTAAGTCCCTCCAGGACCTCTATATACAACCCCCACAGGGGGAGGGGGAGATCTGCTGTTGCTACCCACCAAAAGTGTACAAACACTCAAGAAATATTTCAAAAAGCTTGTTTGACATTCACCATACACTCTTCGAGAGAGGAGTTATTAATTACATGTGTGAATGACCTCTGACCTGGCCAAAAGGGGGAGATCCAGGGATGTTTACACATAAGAATCTGGAGTCTAATTTCATTGCATGAAATATTACATACTTGAAACTCTGCTGACTAAGACTAACCCAGGAATTTTTAATCAATAAACAAGATAAACTGGAGGTCATCTGGGCTGACCTCTTGGAGAAGGCTTCCCTGGGTGTGAACTCTAAGGGGGGGGGGGGTCATGGGTGTTACAGCTCCCTTTCCCTGGAGTTAAGACAAAATCGGGTGTATGATAATTAAGCCCAATTTTGTCTTATCCTAACTCATCCAAAATACCACAACTAACCCTAAAAAGAAAAAAAAATTGCCAGTGACATAATGATAAAAGTAAGCTAACTAAATTAACATGAAGCAAAGTACATTATACAGTTATACTGCAGTAAGAACAAAACATAAATGTATAATGAAAGAAACAAAAGTACAAAAAAAATACCTTGGCAAAAGTACAAGCAATGATACCGTCACACATGATACAATTCTGATATCCTAATATGACAATAAGGTATATCAATGAAAAAAAAAATGCAAATCCCGACTGCACCAAGGCAGTCCAGCTAGGCTCCCCCCCCCCCGAAGGCTGGAAGACCAAAACAAAAAATCGCCTTAAAACTAGCATGACATAAAAAAAAAAAAAATCCTAATGGAACAGGAAAATTACAAGTAACTAAAGATAATATAATGTAAAAATACAAGGAATAACACAAGGCTACATAATACAACCCTGAGTGACAATACATGGCAATAACGAATACTATGAAACAATGACATATCCTGCCTGCACACTAGGCAGGCTAGCAAGCCTTCCTCAGAAGGTCTAAAGAACAAAACATACAAAAAAATGAACAGCAACATGAAAAAAAATATATATATGTAATACTCCTACTCTAACATTTAAATCTAACTAATTAAAAAATAACAGGAAACATTATACCTAAGTGGGCATACCCCAAACATCTGCTGGGTACCTCATGACCCACAGCCAAACGTATGAGTTATACAAGTTATGAAACATGGTAAAAATACAACAATACACATGAAGACTCATCAGTAGAACCGTACGTTAACAGAATACTTGTGGGCCAGTCCATATACCGCACAAGACAATAGTGCCAGGGTCAATCTCCATGCACCCTGCACACACTGAAAGTAAGACTACCTCTTACCACAACAGAAACATTACTTAACATTACAACATTTTAATGAAATAAAGACATGCAAATATAAAAAACAAATTATGTACCCATACACTGGTAACAAATAGGGAACCTGGACACTCATCACCAGGACAGACTTATCTCATAGATACATACATGAAATAAAATAGTAATAAATTCCAAGATAAAGTTTGTGCTAGAGACCGAAGTCATCTAGCTAAGAACACTGTCTAGGACCACTTTTTCTAGGCTTAGTTACTTTACATCCCCATAAATGTTACACTTTTAACCCAATTAGACAAAACTATTTGACACCGTTAATAATAGAGTCATTTCTCTGAACCATCATTCGTAAATCTTGACACATTAATGTTCGTGTTTATATACGCGTTTTCTATCGTGCATCCGTTATACTCTCGCGAGGTGGCCTGATGTTGGAGACCCGATGTTGGTGGCGATGTTGGAGACCTGATGTTGGTGACGTGATGTTGGAGACGTGATGTTGGAGACGTGATGTTGGTGACGATGTTGGAGACCTGATGTAGAAGAACTGATGTTGGTCCAGCGTCTGCCCGTCGATGATGCTTGCATATACCCTAAGATCTTCTTGTAACAGCTCTGGGGGTACGTCTGGTGACAGAGCGAGTCTACTGGTAACAGACTCCTCGTCAAGCTATCAAACTGCTCGAAGGTGGTGGTGTGAAGAGCAGCGGCAAGTGACCGCGGCCGGGGACTTGGCCGGTCACAAGTGAACGGTGTTAGGAGAGATGTATGGAGGCACATCTCACCTCCAGTTGCTTGAAACTGACGGTCGATGATGAGTGACAGCAGCTACATAGCAGGAGTCGTGACAGCAGGGCAGAGAGTGTGACGTCGACGATGTCTTGCAACAGAAGTAAGCAGGTGCAGGTGTTGGGGCGTGGGTGGCGTGGCGGCAGGCCAGGTGGATCCCGACTTCAGCTCCTGGGGCCCATCACTACACAGGCGTTGCTTGTGTCACATTCTACTGAGCCGGTACGCCTTATCGCGCATGCCCTAATGTGCCTGACCTTGGGCCGATGGTGCGAAACGTGCACCCTATTGGCGAGTCAAGCACACTCAGTAGGGAGGTGCCGTTGGAATGTGACCGCCTCGTTGCGCATCTTGGTGGAGTCAGTGATGTGGCATCCCCAAGGTCGAGGGGGAACTGGTAGGTGACTGCTGCTGGCATACCCGCTTGTTGACCTCGCGCCTCCACTTCCGGTGTGCCTGCACGGTGTGTCGCAGCAGGCAGGTGGGTGCCTCTGATGATGAACTGCAAGACTGGGGCCCACCATGGTACGTTGACATCTGGACAGCTGTGCTCTGCTGGCAGGAACTCTGGCTTGGACAACCCCGTGTGGTGGGAGGTGTCGGCTGGGTGAATGGTGTCATTATCACCGTCCCAGGTAACCGAGTGGTGGGGTTACCGGGAGTGTTGGGAGGGGGTGGGGTGTAACGTAACCCCCTCTCCACTGTACCAGAGGGGGTGACCCCTCTGGCCTCAATGTTGGTTCACGAGTAGCTGGTACCGGGGACAGAGCGGTGTGGACAAGCAGACCTGGGGAAGACAGGATAACACTCCGACTGGCGGAAGCAAGGACTCTCCCCTGGGCTTTGGTGACAGGGTACAGCCCAAGGGTAGGTAAGGCATGTTCTCTGAATACATTCCATGACAAAATCTCAAAACAATTGCCAGTTTAAAAACTCTGCTAAAACAAACAACTACTAAGGGACGAGACAGTTTACTGAAACTCTCCCTGCCTCGCCCGTGACCTCGTTAACATAGGGTGACAAGGCTGACCCTGGGTACCAATGAGAGTTGACAGAAGGTCCTCCTCCCCATCCTGGACAAGCCCAGCTGGGTCAGTCAACTCAGAAGGGTCAGGAATGGGAATCGCTGAAGGCAGTTCCAGTTCCTCCCTGGCAACGTAACACTTTAATTTGTTGACATGAATAGTTGTGTCACCCTGGTCATCAAAGATTCCCCTGATCAGAAAATTAACTGGTCCAAGCTTCTTAATTACTCTATATGGTCCACGCCATCTAGATGCTAGCTTCCTACTTTGATTGGCAGGAGCCTTTTCATTTAACCTCATAACCAAGCTTCCCTCTCTAAGTGTCAACGGTTGAACCTTCTTATCATAATAGTGCGCATACCGGCTCCTCGCTGTCTTAGAAGCCTTAGCAGCAATCCTCCAAGCATTTCTCATTTTAGAGAGGATTTCTGAAGGATAATCCTCACCGTACACAACCTCGTGTCTGTTAAGCAGACCTGATGGGAAGTTACATGAGCGCCCCGTGAAAAGCAGCAATGGTTGTGTGTTAATGGACTGATGAATAGCAGTGTTCAAGGCTAGTTGAACATAGGGGAGTTGTTCATCCCAGGTGGCAGCATCTTTCTCTGCAAGAATTGCTAGCATATCCTTAATTGTACGATTGGTTCTTTCAGTCATACCGTTTGCTTGCGGATGGTAAGCAGTCGTGAGGGCTGTTGTTGTTTCTAAAATTTTACAAACCTCTTTAAAAGTGTTACCAACGAACTCTTGACCTCTGTCAGATACTAATACTTTAGGTGGTCCAAACACAGTGACAAATTTACTTAAGAAAGCGTCTGCAACCGTCTGGGGGTCCTTACGAGGAAGAGCAACCAAGGTAGTGAACCGGGACAGATGGTCCACTAGCACCAACACGTAGCGATTACCAGAATGACTACTATATAAATCAATCAAATCCGCTCCCACTCGATCTAAAGGCTCAAAAATGTCAGGGAACTCTTGTAGTGGCGCCTGTACCTTAGGGGTACCTTTTCTCCTTTGACAATACGGACACGATCTGACAAACTTAGTGATATAAGATAACATCCTAGGAAAATAGAATAACGTTTTAGCTCTCATATAGGTCTTAAAGACCCCAGGGTGACCAGCGATCTTAGATGCATGTGCAAGTTTCACGGCTGATGATCTTAACACGTCGGGGATGACTAACTGGTAAACCGCACGATCTTTCATGTCGTTAACATAATATAGGACACCCTTCTGCAGGTCAAAATGCTGCAGGGGAAAGTTACCTTTCATCATAGGGTATTTACCACCCTCCAAATATTCAATTATTTCCTTCCATCGCTGTTCTCCCATTTGAAATTCTCTCATTTTATCACTTGCAATAGTTTCAATGTTGACATTTACGTTAACTGACGCGACGTTCCTACTCAACGTGTCTGGCACCACGTGAGATGGTCCAGGCTTATAAAGGATCTGAAACGAGTGAGCTGACAACTCATGAGACCAACGGGACATCCGGGGACACTTTGTTTTCTTTTTAAATATATATGTGAGAGCTCTGTGATCTGTGAAAATAACAAAATGACGTTGGAATAGGTAAGGCTCAAAATAACGAACACTGTCGACCACAGCAAGTGCTTCCTTGTCTGTTGCTGAGTATCTAACTTCAGGTCCCTTCACTTTTCTGCTGAAATACGCCACAGGGTGAGGATGGTGCTCTGAATCACGCTGCATTAAGCACCCTCCTATGGTAATACCACTAGCGTCTGTATGCACCTCCCACTCCTTATCAAAGTCAGGCACAGCTAATACTGGGGCGGTAATTAATTGACTTTTGAGCCTAGTATAAGCCTCATCGTGTTCTGAGGTCCACATAAATTTAGCATTCTTCTTTACAAGGTCAGTTAAAGGCGCTGTTATACTAGCAAATCCCTCAATATGGCGGCGGAAGTATCCGGCTGCTCCCAGAAACCGGCGCACATCCCTTGCTGACCTAAGCCTGGGCATCTCAGCAATGGCGCGGCACGAGTCTGGGTCAGGGCGGATGCCATCTGTGCTCACCTGGAACCCCAGAAATTTGAATTTCTGAGATGCCAGGGTGCACTTGTTGATATTTAATTTGAACCCTGCCTTGTCTAACAATGAAAGTGTCTCAGTCAAGTCCCTCAGGTGCTCATCAAATGACCTGGAATAGATAACCACGTCATCCAGGTATGCTAATGAATGCCTACCTAGCACAGGGCTGAGGATGTAGTTAATAGCCCTCTGAAATGAGGAAGGGGCTGTCTTGAGCCCAAAAGGCATGCGCTTAAACTGAAACTGGTGAACCCCATCAGAGAATGCTGTTTTCTCACGGTCCTTAACTGCCACCGGAATGGCCCAATATGCCGACTTTGCATCCAGAGTGGAGAAATACTTGGCTGCCGCGAACTGATCTATAATTTCCTGAATCCGAGGTAAGGGGTACACGTCCCCCTTTGTTATTTCATTAACTTTCCGATAGTCGACACGAAACCGGTAACTACCATCCGGTTTGCGCACCAGCACCACAGGAGATAACCATGGTGAAGTGCTTGGTTCTATAACTCCCTGTCTCAACATCTTCTGACACTCCTCTCTGATGGTTTTCTTAGCCTGTTCCGGGAGCCTCCACTGTCTCGTATACACGGGCTCGTGATCACCTGTTGGAATGGTGTGCTCAATTCTGTCTAACAACCCAATTTGATCGTCGTCCGTTGCAAATAATGTGGGGAACATCCGCAAAACTTCCCGCACCCGTTTCCTCTCTAACTGTGGAATGTGCTGTAAGTCTAGAGCTGATATTAATTTATTCAAATTGTTGGTATCGCCAGGTGGCGTGAGCACCGCTGTGCCGTGCTCCGCAGTCTTACTAGTGCCTCTAACATTAAGAGCGCCGCATTGCTTAGTGTCTGTAATAGTTTCCGATGGATCTGCTTGAAAGATCGATGTCTCCTCTAAGATAATACCCTGAGACACTCGATCACCCACTCTGAAGCGGTAGGTCTTGTGTGAGAGATTGACTACAGGTATGAGAGCACCTTTGTCCAGGACAACAATTAAGTGGTGGGGAATTAATAGTTTATCAAACCCGCCGGCCACCAGAAGGGTAGTACCAGGCTGGATATGGCGACCCACGGCCACCCTAAGGAACCTAAATGATCGTGGTGGGCAAGTCTGCTTGTCCAAAGCATGTAAAATACACGACTTCTTATTATTGTCTGGAGGAGACTGAAACAAAAATTTTGCGTAATTGGCATGATGTTTCTGCTTCCGCTGGATGGAAGCTACAACCGGGGGATGGTCAGTCAATGTCACCGGATAGGATACAGTTCCTAATTTCAACCGGCAACGTCTCGCCCCTTTCTCAGCAGACAGAGAATATGAAAACCTGTGTAAGAAATCCATGCCAATCAAGATATCACCCGGATAAGCAAGATTCTGAACCACTGTACAAGTGTGAGGGTACGACCCATCATGACCTATTTCAAAATTAATTGTGGCCTGACCCAAGATGTCAATTTGTCCCCCATTAACTGCTGTGCGCTGTTTATAACAACGTTTAAGCCGTGCATGTTTGAATTTGCTGAAGGCTGAACTCTTAATGAGTGTTGCTTGGCTACCGGTGTCCATGAAAGCAATCAAAATCTCACCCTCAACTTTGACTTCAAAAGTAGGGCGACCATCCTTAAAGTAATCTGGTGACGGCACTTCCTTAAGCCGAACACTCGTACACGCTTTCCTAAAATGACCTTTTCCATGACAGGTCCAACACTTCTCCTTACTAATACTACTTAATGTGTAAGAAATCTTACCACAAGTACAAACTACCCCCGGGGAGGCAACACTGGGGGGATGGGCGGGGGAAGCAGGGTGGGGGTGGGGAATGTCGGAGGGGGAGGGTATGGCAGGGGGTATGAGGGAGGCGGGGAGGGCTAGTGGGGGGTTGAGGGACTGGGCGCAGGGCGGGGAGGGTGGAAGTTTTTATTTTTTTTTTATTTTTATTTTTACATGCAAGCATGCGTATAACGTACAAGAAAAACAGAACAAATATAACATAGAACAAAAGTACAAAGCACACATATGTACAAGGACAAAGGAACAAATCAATAGAAGACCAGCCAGAAGGGCTGACCACAAAAAATGTATATACAAACAATACACAATTAGTAACACAGTGTAATACAAACATAAGGGAAAACCCCAGGACAAAATGCACACAAAACAAGCCTGCTAACACCTCAAATACATACAGAGAGGCGAGAAACATACAAGAATAAGGACAATAACAATAAAGAAAACAGATCCGCCATAACAAACGGAAGGCAAAACATAAAGAGCACACGCCAACAGCCTGAAGGGCACACAATATGACAAACAAGTGCACACTACATCCATAACCGAACACACAAACGCATAGGAACCGCACACCCCCCCACGAGCCATACAAAAAAACCCACAAAACAAACCGGAGCACGCAGGAACCGGGAAACAATACCCACCCCACCCACGCACATACACACCCCACAACCAGGCAACACAAAATACATAGAAATCACTTGCTAGGAACCTCGTGAGAAATGTACTTCTCCGGGAACTGCTCACGAGGATATTTCGACTTGTAAGCTTCCCAGACGAGATCTTCAAGGTCGGTAGGGTTTTTGATCCCCCGCGCTCGAGCGGGTATCATAAACTCGGGAACATCTATATCTGGCGGCATCGGCCAAAGCCTAAGGTCACTGACGCAAGTCGCATAACGAGGCTGGGGAGCGCCAACCACGCCCTTCGAGGAAGCAGATGACACCGGAGAAACGGACGAGGGACGCCGAGCCTGCCACGCCTTCGCCATCGGAGCAGGTGCCGGACGCTGAGACGACAGCACTTCCACGGATACCGCAGGAGACACGGAAGGGACTGCAGGAAACGGAAGAGGCGGCAAGACCGCTGCCGAGGAAACGGGTAACGAGGAAGGGGCCACAGAACATCCAGAGCGAGCATCCTTTCTCAACATCACCACCAGGCCACCCCGCTCACCACCAACTACAGCAGGGGAAACCACCGCCCACGAAGAACCGGAGCCATCCGACGCAGGACCCTCGGACACCGGACCAGAGGTTGAGGCCGAAACGCCGGCACCGGCATCCTCAGGCAAGTGTACCTCCGCCACCACCGTAGTGTGCACCACATCCGGAGCCACGCCACCGTCAACGGAAGGACGACACTCGTCGAATTCGCCAACATCAGCCCACACAGAAGAACGCCGGGAACGCTTAGGCTCGGGCCGCACATCATCAGACCCGGAGGCAGACTCAGCGACCCGCGCAGCACCAACCGAGCGAACCGACGCACGGCAGCCTCCTCAACCACACGGGGCACCAGGCCAGGCACAGGAGGGAATTCCGGATCCACCTCAGCTCCCAGCACAGCCGGGACAGACGGCGAGGGTGCAGGGACCGGGACAGACACAGCAGAGGAAGAACTGGAAGACGAGGGGACCGAGCAAACGGCAGGCGGAAGAGGCTCAGGGACACCAGCTGGAGCACTAGGCGAGGACACAACCTCCGGAGGAGATGCGGCAACAACAGGGGGCGCAACAGGCGGAGCAACCGCTGCTACAGAGGGCACCTCCTCAGCCGAAGAGACGTCCATACCCACCGAATCATCCCCCACAGGAAGGGGCGGAAAATCCTCCTCACTGAAGAGGTTCACTGGTGCAACAGGAGGCGCAGAACAGTCAGCAGCCTGATGGCCCAAAAGACCACAACGATAACACGTCCGCGGCTGACGGGCGTAAAACACCCGAACGTTGAACCCCATAAGGCGCACAGAGGACGGAATATCCGCCCGGAGTCTCATGCCCAGGGTGCGAATGATAGACCTCACACCCTTAAGAGGACTAGAAGACACCACGTTCACTCTCACACTAACAACTGCGCCAAACCGCCCGAAATACCGCCGTAGCAGAGCCTCTGGAAACTCCAAGGGAGCCCCATGCACACTGATGTAAGTAAGTGCACCACTTCTATCCGAGAGGGTGACAGTGCCCGCACCATCCGGCAGGGGCAGTGTCCGCCCCTCGTATCGCCGGAGAAAATCGCGATACGCCGCCTCCTCTGCAAACTTCACAATGGCCCTACGGGCCGTTACCAACTCTACCCCATAAATCGCAAACACAGGGACAGAGAGCAGTTCACAAGCCAGGGCAATCTCCGGGTACCAGCCCGCACAGAGAACTCTAGTCCCACAGACTGAGCCCGGACGACTGGGGGTAGAGGGACCCCCATCGTAACGCCACGTCAGCACAGGCGAGCAGCGGGAGGGTGGAAGTGGAGGGAGAGTGGAGGGCGCGTGGATGAGTGACACCGACTCGGAGTGGGGCGGGAGGGGTGGAAACTGAGGGGAAGGAGGGTGAGGGTGGACGGATGGAGTGGGACAATACTGAGAGGGGAGGGGCTGAACAAGCAAGGTGTGGGTGGAGTGACCTTGAGTGGGGATAGTGGGGACGGTGGGAGGACGTGGAGCAGAGTGGGTGGAGGGAACATGGGCGGGTAGGGTGGGAGGGAACTGGGTGGGGTAGGTGTAGGGAATTTGGGGCAGGAACTGAGAAGTAATAGAGGGGGATTGCAACCCTATTTTGAATCCCTTCCATTCTGATAACATCTGAGTGGACATATAAAATCAAACAAATTGCCAATAAAGATATAATTTCACAAAATAACACAATATCTGTAACTTTGTCACCAAGCTTCATATTAACTTGAAAATTTAACACAATGTTCTATGTAACGAATGAACATTAAAAAGTAAATCAGAACAAACGCACACTCACTGTCAACACAATATACACCGCGCGGAGCGTCTGCAGAAAGATGAAGGGACATACGACAGTAACCTTCCTGAGTGGACGAGAGTTATGACCGCGCGCCCAAGATGAAACAGGTGTTGATAACTTAGTATAAACAAGCTCTCTGATCGTCGCATGAGAAACACATGTACACATATATGCACACATGAGACGGTCAGGTGTACATACAACCTTATCGACACTGAAATTCCTTACACTTATAAAAAAATCTGAGTAAAATAATAAAACAAAAAGTTATAGTATAATTAATTATGAATTCCCTTAACTAATTGTAAGACTACTCTCGTGGTGATTAAAACTACGATTGTTCCTCGGTAAGCTACGCCTGTTAACTACGTCTGACCCGCCCTTGGGGAAAAACATCCAACACTAGCAGCCGTCCTTCCTAAGACACAATTCACGACCAGAATGTTTGAGGTCAGTCTCGCTGCCAACATGACCCCCTCTATGATGATAACTCAGCTACACTCTAGGTGACGAAGCACCGTCTGCGGCCTTATCGTTAAGATCTAGAACTCGAGGCAACTCCATGTACCTCAGAAATATATCAGTAAGCGTCCTCCACTGATAATTTCCCAGACAACCTGCCGAACAGATTGCTGTACAACCTATAACTGGGCTGTACACCCCTGGAAGCTATGAAGGGAAACGAGAACTAATTTCTGTCCATAGATTTCAGAGCGACGCGCATACCCCAAACTTTTCATCTAGTTTCCCGTATGTCGCACTAATCATAACACTTAAAATACGTGTGGCTCCGAGCAACGAAATCGCGAGCCCGCCTAAACTAACAAACAACTACGTGGCCAACTGAGCAGCCGCCGGCGCGCAGGACTCCAATAAAGTGTGAACACACCCACAATTTATTGGACCACCGCTAGCACCATTGTAACACCACTCTATTGTAACACCACCCTAAAATGCACCACTATAATGGAACACTAACTTATCCTGAGTAACACTTCCTCATCGGTTGCACTTGATAACACTGTTATGAGCTGACATATGATGTTTACACCGGAACCAAAGGTACACTGCCAATAAGGAAATGCTAACACAAGGATTAAATACGCTGCCACCATCTGCCTTTGAGAGGAGTTATTAATTACATGTGTGAATGACCTCTGACCTGGCCAAAAGGGGGAGATCCAGGGATGTTTACACATAAGAATCTGGAGTCTAATTTCCTTGCATGAAATATTACATACTTGAAACTCTGCTGACTAAGACTAACCCAGGAATTTTTTAATCAATAAACAAGATAAACTGGAGGTCATCTGGGCTGACCTCTTGGAGAAGGCTTCCCTGGGTGTGAACTCTAAGGGGGGGGAGGGGGTCATGGGTGTTACAACACATACACTACACGTACACTACACATACACTTCACGTACACTAAACTACACACATACAATACACATACAATATGCTACACACATACACTACACATACACTATACATACATTACACATACACTACACGTACACTACACATACACATACACTACACATACACTGCACGTACACTACACATACCCTACACGTACAATACACACATACACTTCACACATACACTACACATACACTACACTACACTACACACATACACTACACATACACTCTACATACACTACACATACACTACACACACACTACACATACACTACACACACACTACACATACACTACACATACACATACACTACACGTACACTACACGTACACTACACACACACTACACGTACACTACACATACACATACACTACACGTACACTTCACGTACACTACACACACACTACACGTACACTACACATACACTACATGTACACTACACATACACTACACACACAATACACGTACACTACACATACACTACATGTACACTACACGTACACTACACACACACTACACATACACTACACATACACTACACGTACACTACATGTACACTACACATACACTACACATGCACTACACGTACACTACACACACACTACACATACACTACACATACACTACACATACACATACACTACACGTACACTACACATGCACTACACGTACACTACACATGCACTACACGTACACTACACATACACTACACACACACTACACATACACTACACGTACACTACACACACACTACACATACACTACACATACACTACACGTACACTACATGTACACTACACATACACTACACATGCACTGCACGTACACTACACACACACTACACATACACTACACATACACAAACACTACACGTACACTACATGTACACTACACACACACTACACGTACACTTCATGTACACTACACACACACTACACGTACACTACACACACATTACACGTACTCTACACATACAATACACACACATTACACGTACTCTACACATACTCTACACGTACACTACACACACACTACACGTACACTACACACACACTACACGTACACTACACGTACACTACACGTACACTACACGTACACTACACATACACTACACGTACACTACATGTACACTACACACACACTTCACATACACTACACATACACTACACACACACTACACGTACACTACACATACACTACACACACACTACACGTACACTACACACACACTACACGTACACTACACATACACTACACGTACACTACACACACACTACACGTACACTACACGTACACTACACACACACTACACATACACTACACGTACACTACACGTACACTACACATACACTACACATACACTACACGTACACTACACACACACTACACGTACACTACACGTACACTACACATACACTACACGTACACTACACGTACACTACACACACACTACACATACACTACACGTACACTACATGTACACTACACACACACTATACATACACTACACATACACTACACATACACTACACACACACAACACATACACTACACACACACTACACATACACTACACATACACATACACTTCACGTACACTACACTACACACATACACTACACATACACTACACTACACACATACACTACACATACACTATACATACACTACACATACACTACACATACACTACACATACACTACACATACACTACACACACACTACATACACACTACACATACACTACACATACACTACACGTACACTACACCTACAACATACACACACTACACATACACTACACATACACTACACATACACTTCACACACACTACACACACACTACACATACACTACACATACACTACACGTACACTACACGTACACTACACACTCACTACACGTACACTTCACACACACTACACACACACTACACATACACTACACGTACACTACACACACACTACACACACACTACACACACACTACACACTACTCTACACGTACACTACACGTACACTACACGTACACTACACGTACACTACACACACACTACACACACACTACACGTACACTACACACACACTACACATACACTACACATACACTACACGTACACTACACGTACACTACACGTACACTACACACACACTACACATACACTACACGTACACTTCATGTACACTACACACACACTATACATACACTACACATACACTACACATACACTACACACACACTACACATACACTACACACACACTACACATACACTACACATACACATACACTTCACGTACACTACACTACACACATACACTACACATACAATACACTACACACATACACTACACATACACTATACATACACTACACATACACTACACATACACTACACACACTCTACACATACACTACACGTACACTACACACACACAACACATACACTACACACACACTACACATACACTACACATTCACATACACTACACGTACACCACACGTACACTTCACGTACACTACACACACACTACACATACACTACACACACACTACATGTACACTACACATACACTACACACACACTACACGTACACTTCACACACACTACACGTACACTACATGTACACTACACATACACTACACGTACACTTTACGTACACTACACTACACACATACACTACACATACAGTACACTACACACATACACTACACATACACTATACATTCACTACACATACACTACACATACACTACACATACACTACACACACACTACACATACACTACACGTACAATACACACACACTACACATACACTACACACACACTACACATACACTACACATACACATACACTACACGTACACTACAAGTACACTACACACACACACAACACGTACACTACACATACACATACACTACACGTACACTTCACGTACACTACACACACACTACACGTACACTTCACATACACTACATGTACACTACACATACACTACACACACACTACACGTACACTACACATACACTACATGTACACTACATGTACACTACACACACACTACACATACACTACACATACACTACACGTTCACTACATGTACACTACACATACACTACACATGCACTACACGTACACTACACACACACTACACATACACTACACATACACATACACTACACGTACACTACACATGCACTACACGTACACTACACATACACTACACACACCACACATACACTACACGTACACTACACACACACTACACATACACTACACATACACTACACGTACACTACATGTACACTACACATACACTACACATGCACTGCACGTACACTACACACACACTACACATACACTACCATACACATACACTACACGTACACTACATGTACACTACACACACACTACACGTACACTTCATGTACACTACACACACACTACACGTACACTACACACACATTACACGTACTCTACACATACACTACACACACATTACACGTACTCTACACATACTCTACACGTACACTACACACACACTACACGTACACTACACACACTACACGTACACTACACGTACACTACACGTACACTACACATACACTACACGTACACTACATGTACACTACACACACACTTCACATACACTACACATACACTACACACACACTACACGTACACTACACATACACTACACACACACTACACGTACACTACACACACACTACACGTACACTACACATACACTACACGTACACTACACACACACTACACGTACACTACACGTACACTGCACACACACTACACATACACTACACGTACACTACACGTACACTACACATACACTACACATACACTACACGTACACTACACACACACTACACGTACACTACACGTACACTACACATACACTACACGTACACTACATGTACACTACACATACACTACACATACACTACACGTACACTACACGTACACTACACACACACTACACGTACACTACAAACACACTACACACACACTACACATACACTACACGTACACTACACGTACACTACACACACACTACACACACACTACACACACACTACACACACACTACACATACACTACACATACACTACACGTACACTACACGTACACTACACACACACTACACATACACTACACGTACACTACATGTACACTACACACACACTATACATACACTACACATACACTACACATACACTACACACACACAACACATACACTACACACACACTACACATACACTACACATACACATACACTCACGTACACTACACTACACACATACACTACACATACACTACACTACACACATACACTACCATACACTATACATACACTACACATACACTACACATACACTACACATACACTACACATACACTACACATACACTACACATACACTACACACACACTACACACACACTAATACATACACTACACATACACTACACGTACACTACACCTACAACACACACACACTACACATACACTACACATATACTACACGTACACTACACGTACACTACACACTCACTACACGTACACTACACACACACTACACACACTACACATACACTACACGTACACTACACACACACTACAACACACTACACACACACTACACACACACTACACACACACTACACATACACTACACGTACACTACACGTACATTACACACACACTACACACACACTACACGTACACTACACACACACTACACATACACTACACATACACTACACTACACTACACGTACACTACACACACACTACACATACACTACACGTACACTTCATGTACACTACACACACACTATACATACACTACACATACACTACACATACACTACACACACACTACACATACACTACACACACACTACACATACACTACACATACACATACACTTCACGTACACTACACTACACACATACACTACACATACACTACACTACACACATACACTACACATACACTATACATACACTACACATACACTACACATACACTACACACACACTACACATACACTTCACGTACACTACACACACACAACACATACACTACACACACACTACACATACACTACACATTCACATACACTACACGTACACCACACGTACACTTCACGTACACTACACACACACTACACATACACTACACACACACATACACTACATGTACACTACACATACACTACACACACACTACACGTACACTTCACACACACTACACGTACACTACATGTACACTACACACACACTACACGTACACTACATGTACACTACACATACACTACACGTACACTTTACGTACACTACACTACACACATACACTACACATACAGTACACTACACACATACACTACACATACACTATACATACACTACATATACACTACACATACACTACACATACACTACACACACACTACACATACACTACACGTACAATACACACACACTACACATACACTACACACACACTACACATACACTACACATACACATACACTACACGTACACTACAAGTACACTACACACACACTACACGTACACTACACATACACATACACTACACGTACACTTCACGTACACACACACACTACACGTACACTACACATACACTACATGTACACTACACATACACTACACACACACTACACGTACACTACACACACACTACACGTACACTACACATACACTACACGTACACTACATGTACACTACACACACACTACACATACACTACACACACACTACACATACACTACACATACACTACACAACACACTACACGTACACTACACACACACTACACACACACTACACGTACACTACATGTACACTACACACACACTACACGTACACTACACGTACACTACACGTACACTACACACACACTACACACACACTACATGTACACTACACGTACACTACACGTACACTACACACACACACTACACATACACTACACGTACACTACACACACACTACACATACACTACACACACCACTACACACATACACTACACATACACTACACGTACACTGCACATACACCTCACGTACACTACACATACACTTCACATACACTACACATATACTACACATATACTACACATACACTACACGTACACTACACATACACTACACATACACTACACGTACACTTCACGTACACTACACATACACTTCACATACATTACACTACACACATACCTACACGTACACTACACACACACTACACATACACTACACGTACACTACACACACACACTACACATCACTACACATACACTACACACACACTACCATACACTAACATACACTACACGTACACTGCACATACACCTCACGTACACTACACATACACTTCACATACACTACACTATACTACACAATACTACACATACACTACACGTACACTACACATACACACACATACACTACACGTACACTTCACGTACACTACACATACACTTCACATACATTACACTACACACATACACTACACATACACTACACTACACACATACACTACACATACACTATACATACACTACACATACACTACACATACACTACACATACACTACACACACACTACTCATACACTACACGTACACTACACACACACTACCACACACTACACGTACACTACATACACACTACACATACACTACACATACACTACATACACACAACACATACACTACACGTACACTACACACACACTACACATACACTACACACACACTACACATACACTACACGTACACTACACACACACTACACATACACTACACACACACTACACATACACTACACGTACACTACACACACACTACACACACACTACACATACACTACACTACACACATACACTACACATATACTATACATACACTACACATACACTACACATACACTACACATACACTACACACATCACTACACGTACACTACACGTACACTACACGTACACTACACACACACTACACGTACACTACACATACACTACACTCACACTACACACACACTACACATACACTACACACACACTACACATACACTACACGTTCACTACACACACACTACACACACACTACACATACACTACACTACACACATACACTACACATACACTATACATACACTACACATACACTACACGGACACTACACACACACTACACATACACTACACGTACACTACACACACACTACACGTACACTACACACACACTACACACACACTACATACACACTACACACACACTACACACACCACTACACACACACTACACATACACTACACACACACTACACACACTACACACACACTACACACACACTACACGTACACTACACATACACTACACACACACCTACACACACACTACACGTACAATACACATACACTACACATACACTACACGTACACTACACATACACTACACGTACACTACACGTACACTACACACACACTACACGTACACTACACACACACTACATGTACACTACACATACACTACCCACACACTACACGTACACTACACACACACTACACACACACTACACACACACTACACGTACACTACACATACACTACACACACACTACACACACACTACACGTACACTACACATACACTACACATACACTACACGTACACTACACATACACTACACGTACACTACACGTACACTACACACACACTACACGTACACTACACATACACTACCCACACACTACACGTACACTACACATACACTACACACACACTACAACACCTACACTACACATACACTACACGTACACTACACATACACTACACATACACTACACGTACACTACACATACACTACACGTACACTACACACACACTACACATACACTACACATACACATACACATACACTACACGTACACTACACATACACTTCACTTACACTACAAATACACATACACTACACATACACTACACGTACACTACACATACACTTACACATACACAACACATACACTACACATAGACTACACACACACTACAGTTGCACTACACGTACACTACACACACACTACACATACACTACACATACACATACACTACACGTACACTACACATACACTACACACACACTACACATACACTACACGTACACTACACACACACTACACATACACTACACGTACACTACACACACACTACACATACACTACACATACACACACTACACATATCATACACTACACGTACACTTCACGTACACTACACATACACTACACATACACTACACGTACACTACACATACACTACACGTGCACTACACATACACTACACATGCACTACACATGCACTACACGTACATTACACGTACACTACACGTACACTACACATACACTACACGTACACTACACGTACACTACACATACAATTCACGTACACTACACTACACACATACACGGCACATACACTACACATACACTACACAAACACTATACATACACTACACATACACTACACATACACTACACATACACTACACAAACACTATACATACACTACACATACACTACACATACACATACACTACACATACACTACACATACACTACACATACATTACACATACACTACACATACACTACACAAACACTATACATACACAACACATACACTACACATACACATACACTACACATACACTACACATACACTACACATACATTACACATACACAACCATACACTACACATACACTACACTGCACACATACACTACATTAAACTACACATACACTACAAATACACTACACGTACACTACACAAACACTACACATACACATACACTACACATACACTACATGTACACAACACATACACTACACATACACTACACGTACACTACTCATACACAGCACAAAACACTACACATACACTACACGTACGCTACACGAACACTACACATACACTACACGTACACTGCACATACACTACACATACACTACACGTACACTGCACATACACTACACATACACTACACATACACTACACACACACTACACATACACTACACGTACACTACACACACACTACACATACACTACACACACACTACACATACACTACACGTACACTACACACACACTACACATACACTACACACACACTACATATACACTACACGTACACTACACACACACTACACACACACTACACATACACTACACTACACACATACACTACACATACACTATACATACACTACACATACACTACACATACACTACACATACACTACACACACACTACACGTACACTACACGTACACTACACGTACACTACACACACACTACACGTACACTACACATACACTACACTCACACTACACACACACTACACATACACTACACACACACTACACATACACTACACACATACACTACACATACACTATACATACACTACACATACACTACACGTACACTACACACACACTACACATACACTACACGTACACTACACACACACTACACGTACACTACACACACACTACACACACACTACATACACACTACACACACACTACACACACACTACACACACACTACACATACACTACACACACACTACACACACACTACACACACACTACACGTACACTACACACACACTACACACACACTACACACACACTACACGTACACTACACATACACTACACATACACTACACGTACACTACACATGCACTACACGTACACTACACGTACACTTGTAACACCCAGGACCTCCCCCCCCCTTAGAGTTCACACCCAGGGAAGCCTTCTCCAAGAGGTCAGCCCAGATGACCTCCGGTTTATCTTGTATATTGATTAAAAATTCCTGGGTTAGTCTTAGTCAGCATAGTTTCAAGTATGTAATATTTCATGCAAGGAAATTAGACTCCAGATTCTTATGTGTAAACATCCCTGGATCTCCCCCTTTTGGCCAGGTCAGAGGTCAGTCACACATGTAATTAATAACTCCTCTCTTGAAGAGTGTATGGTGAATGTCAAACAAGCTTTTTGAAATATTTCTTGAGTGTTTGTACACTTTTGGTGGGTAGCAACAGCAGATCTCCCCCTCCCCCTGTGGGGGGTTGTATATAGAGGGCCTGTAGGAACATAGGAAGGGAGAGTGCGGTACACCGGGATCGAGAGCGGGGCTGTGAAGAACATCTCAGCCAGGGAGAGACAGATAGCTTAAGGTAATGTGTGTGATCTCTGAGTTTTTGTTCCAAGTCCAAATTTCTTAACTTTTTGCCAGTGTTAGAGTAGCATTTATAAGTGGTGATTGACATAATTTTGGTCTCAATAAACTCGTTAAATTTCCCGTCTGTGTCAATTGTTGAATCCTCTTAGCCTTTTGGATATAGTGGCTGACAACCGTTTTTCATAATTAATGACAGTTATAGAAAGTACTCTCCTAGTCAAGCAATGTTTCTTGCCTCGTTGCTTGATATAGTTTCAATGGTCAAAGGCAGATGGTGACAGTGTATTTAATCCTTGTGTTAGCATTTCCTTATTGGCAGTGTACCTTTGGTTCCGGTGTAACCATCATATGTCAGCCCATAAGTGTTACCAAGTGCAACCGATGAGGAAGTGTTACTCAGGATAAGTGGTGTTCCATTATAGTGGTACATTTTAGGGTGGTGTTACAATGGTGCTAGCGGTGGTCCAATAAATTGTGGGTGTGTTCACACTTCATTGGAGTCCTGCGCGCCGGCGGCTGCTCAGTTGGCCACGTAGTTGTTTGTTAGTTTAGGCGGGCTCGCGATTTCGTTGCTCGGGGCCAGACGTATTTTAAGTGTTATGATTAGTGCGACATACGGGAAACTAGATGAAAAGTTTGGGGTATGCGAGTCACTCTGAAATCTATGGACAGAAATTAGTTCTCGTTTCCCTTCATAGCTTCCAGGGGTGTACAACCCAGTTATAGGTTGTACAGCAATCTGTTCGGCAGGTTGTCTGGGAAATTATCAGTGGAGGACGCTTACTGATATATTTCTGAGGTACATGGAGTTGCCTCGAGTTCTAGATCTTAACGATAAGGCCGCAGACGGTGCTTCGTCACCTAGAGTGTAGCTGAGTTATCATCATAGAGGGGGTCATGTTGGCAGCGAGACTGACCTCAAACATTCTGGTCGTGAATTGTGTCTTAGGGGGGACGGCTGCTAGTGTTGGATGTTTTTCCCCAAGGGCGGGTCAGACGTAGTTAGCAGGCGTAGCTTACCGAGGAACAATCGCAGTTTTAATCACCACGAGAGTAGTTTTACAATTAGTTAAGGGAATTCATAGTTAAGTATATTATATCTTTTTATTTTCATTATTTTACTCTGATTTTTTTCATAAGTGTAAGGAATTTCAGTGTCGATAAGGTTGTATGTGCACCTGCCGTCTCTTGTGTGCACATATGTGTACATGTGTTTCTCGTGCGATGATCTGAGAGTTTGTTTATACTAAGTTATCAACACCTGTTTCATCTTGGGCGCGCGGTCATAACTCTCGTCCACTCAGGAAGGGTACTGTTGTATGTCCCCACCTCTTTCTGCAGACGTTCCGCGCGGTGTATATTGTGTTTACAGCGAGTGTGCGTTTGTTGTGATTTACTTTTTAATGTTCATTCGTTACATAGATCATAGTGTTAAATTTTCAGGTTAATATGACGCTCGGTGACAAAGTTACAGATATTGTGTTATTTTGTGGAATTCTATCTTTATTGGCAATTTGTTTGATTTTATATGTCCACTCAGATGTTATCAGAATGGAAGGGGTTCTCCATAGGGTTGCAATCCCCCTCTATTCCCTCTCAGTTCCCGCCTCAAGTTCCCTACACCTACCCCACCCAGTTCCCTCCCACCCTACCCGCCCATGTTCCCTCCACCCACTCTGCTCCACTTCCTCCCACCGTCCCCACTATCCCCACTCAAGGTCACTCCACCCACACCTTGCTTGTTCAGCCCCTCCCCTCTCAGTATTGTCCCACTCCACCCGTCCACCCTCACCCTCCTTCCCCTCAGTTTCCACCCCTCCCGCCCCACCCCGAGTCGGTGTCACTCATCCACGCGCCCTCCACTCTCCCTCCACTTCCATCCTCCCCGCCCTGCGCCCAGTCCCTCAACCCCCCACCAGCCCTCCCCGCCTCCCTCATACCTCCTGTCATACCCTCCCCCTCCGACATTCCCCACCCCCACCCTGCTTCCCCCGCCCATCCCCCCAGTGTTGCCTCCCCGGGGGTAGTTTGTACTTGTGGTAAGATTTCTTACACATTAAGTAGTATTAGTAAGGAGAAGTGTTGGACCTGTCATGGAAAAGGTCATTTTAGGAAAGCGTGTACGAGTGTTCGGCTTAAGGAAGTGCCGTCACCAGATTACTTTAAGGATGGTCGCCCTACTTTTGAAGTCAAAGTTGAGGGGTGAGATTTTGATTGCTTTCATGGACACCGGTAGCCAAGCAACACTCATTAAGAGTTCAGCCTTCAGCAAATTCAAACATGCACGGCTTAAACGTTGTTATAAACAGCTCACAGCAGTTAATGGGGGACAAATTGACAGCTTGGGTCAGGCCACAATTAATTTTGAAATAGGTCATGATGGGTCGTACCCTCACACTTGTACAGTGGTTCAGAATCTTGCTTATCCGGGTGATATCTTGATTGGCATGGATTTCTTACACAGGTTTTCATATTCTCTGTCTGCTGAGAAAGGGGCGAGACGTTGCCGGTTGAAATTAGGAACTGTATCCTATCCGGTGACATTGACTGACCATCCCCCGGTTGTAGCTTCCATCCAGCGTAAGCAGAAACATCATGCCAATTACGCAAAATTTTTGTTTCAGTCTCCTCCAGACAATAATAAGAAGTCGTGTATTTTACATGCTTTTGGCAGGCAGACTTGCCCACCACGATCATTTAGGTTCCTTAGGGTGGCCGTGGGTCGTCATATCAAGCCTGGAACTACCCTTCTGGTGGCCGGCAGGTTTGATAAACTATTAATTCCCCACCACTTAATTGTTGTCCTAGACAAAGGTGCTCTCATACCTGTAGTCAATCTCTCACACAAGACCTACCGCTTCAGAGTGGGTGATCGAGTGTCTCAGGGTATTATCTTAGAGGAGACATCGATCTTTCAATCAGATCCATCGGAAACTATTACAGACACTAAGCAATGTGGCGCTCTTAATGTTAGAGACACTAGTAAGACCCCTAAGCACAGCACAACGGTGCTCACGCCACCTTACGATACCAACAATTTGAATAAATTAATATCAGCACTAGACTTACAGCACATTCCACAGTTAGAGAGGAAACGGGTGCGGGAAGTTTTGCGTATGTTCCCCAAATTATTTGCAACGGACGACGATCAAATTGGGTTGTTAGACAGAATTGAGCACACCATTCCAACAGGTGATCACGAGCCCGTGTATACGAGACAGTGGAGGCTCCCGGAACAGGCTAAGAAAACTATCAGAGAGGAGTGTCAGAAGATGTTAAGACAGGGAGTTATTGAACCAAGTACTTCACCATGGCTGTCTCCGGTGGTGCTGGTGCGCAAACCGGATGGTAGTTACCGGTTTTGTGTCGACTATCGGAATGTTAATGAAATTACAAAGGGGGACGTGTACCCCTTACCTCGGATTCAGGAAATTATAGATCAGTTCGCGGCAGCCAAGTATTTCTCCACTCTGGATGCTAAGTCAGCATATTGGGCCATTCCGGTGGCAGTTAAGGACCGTGATAAAACAGCATTCTCTGATGGGGTTCACCAGTTTCAGTTTAAGCGCATGCCTTTTGGGCTCAAGACAGCCCCTTCCTCATTTCAGAGGGCTATTAACTACATCCTCAGCTCTGTGCTAGGTAGGCATTCATTAGCATACCTGGATGACGTGGTTATCTACTCTAGGTCGTTTGAGGAGCACCTGCGGGACTTGACTGAGACACTGTCATTGTTAGACAAGGCAGGCTTCAAATTGAATATCCAAAAATGCACCCTGGCATCTCAGAAATTCAAATTTCTGGGGTTCCAGGTGAGCACAGATGGCATCCGCCCTGACCCAGACTCATGCCGCGCCATTGCTGAGATGCCCAGGCCTAGGTCAGCAAGGGATGTGCGCCGGTTTCTGGGAGCAGCCGGATACTTCCGCCGCCATATTGAGGGATTTGCTAGTATAACAGCGCCTTTAACTGACCTTGTAAAGAAGAATGCTAAATTTATGTGGACCTTAGAACACGATGAGGCTTATACTAAACTCAAAAGTCAATTAATTACCGCCCCAGTGTTAGCTGTGCCTGACTTTGATAAGGAGTGGGAGGTGCATACAGACGCTAGTGGTATTGCCATAGGAGGGTGCTTAATGCAGCGTGATTCAGAGAACCATCCTCACCCTGTGGCGTATTTCAGCAGAAAAGTGAAGGGACCTGAAGTTAGATACTCAGCAACAGACAAGGAAGCACTTGCTGTGGTCGAAAGTGTTCGTTATTTTGAGCCCTACCTATTCCAACGTCATTTTGTTATTTTCACAGATCACAGAGCTCTCACATACATATTTAAAAAGAAAACAAAGTGTCCCCGGATGTCCCGTTGGTCTCATGAGTTGTCAGCTCACTCGTTTCAGATCCTTTATAAGCCTGGACCATCTCACGTGGTGCCAGACACGTTGAGTAGGAACATCGCGTCAGTTAACGTAAATGTCAACATTGAAACTATTGCAAGTGATAAAATGAGAGAATTTCAAATGGGAGAACAGCGATGGAAGGAAATAATTGAATATTTGGAGGGTGGTAAATACCCTATGAAGAAAGGTAACTTTCCCCTGCAGCATTTTGACCTGCAGAAGGGTGTCCTATATTATGTTAACGACATGAAAGATCGTGCGGTTTACCAGTTAGTCATCCCCGACGTGTTAAGATCATCAGCCGTGAAACTTGCACATGCATCTAAGATCGCTGGTCACCCTGGGGTCTTTAAGACCTATATGAGAGCTAAAACTTTATTCTATTTTCCTAGGATGTTATCTTATATCACTAAGTTTGTCAGATCGTGTCCGTATTGTCAAAGGAGAAAAGGTACCCCTAAGGTACAGGCGCCACTACAAGAGTTCCCTGACATTTTTGAGCCTTTAGACCGAGTGGGAGCGGATTTGATTGATTTACATAGTAGTCATTCTGGTAATCGCTACGTGTTGGTGCTAGTGGACCATCTGTCCCGGTTCACTACCTTGGTTGCTCTTCCTCGTAAGGACCCCCAGACGGTTGCAGACGCTTTCTTAAGTAAATTTGTCACTGTGTTTGGACCACCTAAAGTATTAGTATCTGACAGAGGTCAAGAGTTCGTTGGTAACACTTTTAAAGAAGTTTGTAAAATTTTAGAAACAACAACAGCCCTCACGACTGCTTACCATCCGCAAGCAAACGGTATGACTGAAAGAACCAATCGTACAATTAAGGATATGCTAGCAATTCTTGCAGAGAAAGATGCTGCCACCTGGGATGAACAACTCCCCTATGTTCAACTAGCCTTGAACACTGCCATACATCAGTCCATTAACACCCAACCACTGCTGCTTTTCACGGGGCGCTCATGTAACTTCCCATCAGGTCTGCTTAACAGACACGAGGTTGTGTACGGTGAGGATTATCCTTCAGAAATCCTCTCTAAAATGAGAAATGCTTGGAGGATTGCTGCTGAGGCTTCTAAGAACGCGAGGAGCCGGTATGCGCACTATTATGATAAGAAGGTTCAACCGTTGACACTTAGAGAGGGAAGCTTGGTTATGAGGTTAAATGAAAAGACTCCTGCCAATCAAAGTAGGAAGCTAGCACCTAGATGGCGAGGACCATATAGAGTAATTAAGAAGCTTGGACCAGTTACTTTTCTGATCAGGGGAATCTTTGATGACCAGAGTGACACAACTATTCATGTCAACAAATTAAAGTGTTACGTTGCCAGGGAGGAACTGGAACTGCCTTCAGCGATTCCCATTCCTGACCCTTCTGAGTTGACTGACCCAGCTGGGCGTACCCAGGATGGAGAGGAGGACCTTCTGTCAACTCTCATTGGTACCCAGGGTCAGCCTTGTCACCCTATGTTAACGAGGTCACGGGCGAGGCAGGGTGAGTTTCAGTAAACTGTCTCGTCCCTTAATAGTTGTTTGTTTTCGCAGAGTTTTTAAACTGGCAATTGTTTTGAGATTTTGTCATGGAATGTATTCAGAGAGCATGCCTTACCTACCCTTGGGCTGTACCCTGTCACCAAAGCCCAGGGGAGAGTCCTTGCTTCCGCCAGTCGGAGTGTTATTCTGTCTTCCCCAGGTCTGCTTGTCCACACCGCTCTGTCCCAGGTACCAGCTACTCGTGAACCAACATTGAGGCCAGAGGGGTCACCCCTCTGGTACAGTGGAGAGGGGGTTACGTTACACCCCACCCCCCTCCCAACACTCCCGGTAACCCCACCACTCGGTTACCTGGGACGGTGATAATGACACCATTCACCCAGCCGACACCTCCCACCACACGAGGTTGTCCAAGCCAGAGTTCCTGCCAGCAGAGCACAGCTGTCCAGATGTCAACGTACCATGGTGGGCCCCAGTCTTGCAGTTCATCATCAGGGGCACCCACCTGCCTGCTGCGACACACCGTGCAGGAACACCGGAAGTGGAGGCGCGAGGTCAACAAGCGGGTATGCCAGCAGCAGTCACCTACCAGTTCCCCCTCGACCTTGGGGATGCCACATCACTGACTCCACCAAGATGCGCAACGAGGCGGTCACATTCCAACGGCACCTCCCTACTGAGTGTGCTTGACTCGCCAATAGGGTGCACGTTTCGCACCATCGGCCCAAGGTCAGGCACATTAGGGCATGCGCGATAAGGCGTACCGGCTCAGTAGAATGTGACACAAGCAACGCCTGTGTAGTGATGGGCCCCAGGAGCTGAAGTCGGGATCCACCTGGCCTGCCGCCACGCCACCCACGCCCCAACACCTGCACCTGCTTACTTCTGTTGCAAGACATCGTCGACGTCACACTATCTGCCCTGCGGTCACGACTTCTGCTATGTAGCTGCTGTCACTCATCATCGACCGTCAGTTTCAAGCAACTGGAGGTGAGATGTGCCTCCATACATCTCTCCTAACACCGTTCACTTGTGACCGGCCAAGTCCCCGGCCGCTGTCACTTGCCGCTGCTCTTCACACCACCACCTTCCAGCAGTTTGATAGCTTGACGAGGAGTCTGTCACCAGTAGACTCGCTCTGTCACCAGACGTACGCCAGAGCTGTTACAAGAAGATCTCAGGGTATATGCAGGCATCATCGACGGGCAGACGCTGGACCAACATCAGGTCTCCAACATCGTCACCAACATCACGTCACCAACATCACGTCTCCAACATCACGTCTCCAACATCACGTCACCAACATCAGGTCTCCAACATCACCACCAACATCGGGTCTCCAACATCAGGCCACCTCGCGAGAGTATAACGGATGCACGATAGAAAACGCGTATATAAACACGAACATTAATGTGTCAAGATTTACGAATGATGGTTTAGAGAAATGACTCTATTATTAACGGTGTCAAATAGTTTTGTCTAATTGGGTTAAAAGTGTAACATTTATGGGGATGTAAAGTAACTAGGCCTAGAAAAAGTGGTCCTAGACAGTGTTCTTAGCTAGATGACTTCGGTCTCTAGCACAAACTTTATCTTGGAATTTATTACTATTTATTTCATGTATGTATCTATGAGATAAGTCTGTCCTGGTGATGAGTGTCCAGGTTCCCTATTTGTTACCAGTGTATGGGTACATAATTTTTTTATATTTGCATGTCTTTTTATTTCATTAAAATGTTGTAATGTTAAGTAATGTTTCTGTTGTGGTAAGAGGTAGTCTTACTATCAGTGTGTGCAGGGTGCATGGAGATTGACCCTGGCACTATTGTCTTGTGCGGTATATGGAGTGGCCCACAAGTATTCTGTTAACGTACGGTTCTATTGATGAGTCTTCATGTCTATTGTTGTATTTTTACCATGTTTTATAACTTGTATAACTCATACGCTTGGCTGTGGGTCATGAGGTACCCAGCAGATGTTTGGGGTATGCTCACTTAGGTATAATGTTTCCTGTTATTTTTTAATTAGTTAGATTTAAATGTTAGAGTAGGAATATTACATATATATATTTTTTTTTCATGTTGGGGATCATTGTATTTTGTATGTTTTGTTCTTCAGACCTTCTGAAGAAGACTTGCTAGCCTGCCTAGTGTGCAGGCAGGATATGTCATTGTTTCATAGTATTCGTTATTGCCATGTATTGTCACTCAGGGTTGTATTATGTAGCCTTGTGTTTTTCCTTGTATTTTGACGTTATATTATCTTTAGTTACTTGTAATTTTCCGGTTCCATTAGGAAATTTTTTTTTTTTTTATGTCATGCTTGTTTTAAGGCGATTTTTTGTTTTGGTCTTCCAGCCTTCTGAGGGAGCCTTGCTGGACTGCCTCGGTGCAGTCGGGATTTGTTTTTTTTTCATTGATACTTTATGGTCATATTAGGATATCGGAATCGTATCATGTGTGACGGTATCATTGCTTGTACTTTTGCCAAGGTATTTTTTTTGTACTTTTGTTTCTTTCATTATACATTTATGTTTTGTTCTTACTGAAGGGTAACTGTATAATGTACTTTGCTTCATGTTAATTTAGTTAGCTTACTTTTATTATTATGTCACTGGCAATTTTTTTTTCTTTTTAGGGTTAGTTGTGGTATTTTGGATGAGTTAGGATAAGACAAAATTGGGCTTAATTATCATACACCCGATTTTGTCTTAACTCCGGGGAAAGGGAGCTGTAACACCCAGGACCTCCCCCCCCCCCCTTAGAGTTCACACCCAGGGAAGCCTTCTCCAAGAGGTCAGCCCAGATTACCTCCGGTTTATCTTGTATATTGATTAAAAATTCCTGGGTTAGTCTTAGTCAGCATAGTTTCAAGTATGTAATATTTCATGCAAGGAAATTAGACTCCAGATTCTTATGTGTAAACATCCCTGGATCTCCCCCTTTTGGCCAGGTCAGAGGTCAGTCACACATGTAATTAATAACTCCTCTCTTGAAGAGTGTATGGTGAATGTCAAACAAGCTTTTTGAAATATTTCTTGAGTGTTTGTACACTTTTGGTGGGTAGCAACAGCAGATCTCCCCCTCCCCCTGTGGGGGGTTGTATATAGAGGGCCTATAGGAACATAGGAAGGGAGAGTGCGGTACACCGGGATCGAGAGCGGGGCTGTGAAGAACATCTCAGCCAGGGAGAGACAGATAGCTTAAGGTAATGTGTGTGATCTCTGAGTTTTTGTTCCAAGTCCAAATTTCTTAACTTTTTGCCAGTGTTAGAGTAGCATTTATAAGTGGTGATTGACATAATTTTGGTCTCAATAAACTCGTTAAATTTCCCGTCTGTGTCAATTGTTGAATCCTCTTAGCCTTTTGGATATAGTGGCTGACAACCGTTTTTCATAATTAATGACAGTTATAGAAAGTACTCTCCTAGTCAAGCAATGTTTCTTGCCTCGTTGCTTGATATAGTTTCAATGGTCAAAGGCAGATGGTGGCAGCGTATTTAATCCTTGTGTTAGCATTTCCTTATTGACAGTGTACCTTTGGTTCCGGTGTAACCAACATATGTCAGCCCATAAGTGTTACCAAGGGCAACCAATGGGGAAGTGTTACTCAGGATAGTTTAGTGTTCCATTATAGTGGTGTTCCATTATAGTGGTACATTTTAGGGTGGTGTTACAATAGAGCGGTGTTACACACTACACACACACTACACGTACACTACACACACACTACACGTACACTACACATACACTACCCACACACTACACGTACACTACACACACACTACACACACACTACACACACACTACACGTACACTAAACATACACTACACACACACTACACACACACTACACGTACACTACACATACACAACACATACACTACACGTACACTACACATACACTACACGTACACTACACGTACACTACACACACACTACACGTACACTACACATACACTACCCACACACTACACGTACACTACACATACACTACACACACACTACACACCTACACTACACATACACTACACGTACACTACACATACACTACACATACACTACACGTACACTACACATACACTACACGTACACTACACACACACTACACATACACTACACATACACATACACATACACTACACGTACACTACACATACACTTCACGTACACTACAAATACACATACACTACACATACACTACACGTACACTACACATACATTACACATACACAACACATACACTACACATAGACTACACACACACTACAGTTGCACTACACGTACACTACACACACACTACACATACACTACACATACACATACACTACACGTACACTACACACACACTACACATACACTGCACATACACACACTACACATATACTACACGTACACTTCACGTACACTACACATACACTACACATACACTACACGTACACTACACATACACTTCATGTACACTACACTACACACATACACTATGTACGTACGTGTAGTGTATGTGACTACACATACACTACACAAACACTATACATACACTACACATACACTACACATACACATACACTACACATACACTACACGTACACTACACATACACTACACGTGCACTACACATACACTACACATGCACTACACATGCACTACACGTACACTACACGTACACTACACATACACTACACGTACACTACACGTACACTACACATACAATTCACGTACACTACACTACACACATACACTGCACATACACTACACATACACTACACAAACACTATACATACACTACACATACACTACACATACACTACACATACACTACACAAACACTATACATACACTACACATACACTACACATACACATACACTACACATACACTACACATACACTACACATACATTACACATACACAACACATACACTACACATACACTACACTGCACACATACACTACACTAAACTACACATACACTACACATACACTACACGTACACTACACATACACTACACATACACATACACTACACATACACTACATGTACACAACACATACACTACACATACACTACACGTACACTACTCATACACTGCACAAACACTACACATACACTACACGTACGCTACACGAACACTACACATACACTACACGTACACTGCACATACACTACACATACACTACACGTACACTGCACATACACTACACATACACTACACATACACTACACACACTACACATACACTACACGTACACTACACACACACTACACATACACTACACACACACAACACATACACTACACGTACACTACACACACACTACACATACACTACACACACACTACACACACACTACACATACACTACACATACACTACACACACACTACACACACACTACACGTACACTACACATACACTACACATACACTACACGTACACTACACATACACTACACGTACACTACACGTTTACTACACACACACTACACGTACACTACACACACACTACACGTACACTATACATACACTACCCACACACTACACGTACACTACACACACACTACACACACACTACACACACACTACACGTACACTACACATACACTACACACACACTACACACACACTACACGTACACTACACATACACTACACATACACTACACGTACACTACACATACACTACACGTACACTACACGTACACTACACACACACTACACGTACACTACACATACACTACCCACACACTACACGTACACTACACATACACTACACACACACTACGCACCTACACTACACATACACTACACGTACACTACACATACACTACACATACACTACACGTACACTACACATACACTACACGTACACTACACACACACTACACATACACTACGCATACAAATACACATACACTACACGTACACTGCACATACACTTCACGTACACTACAAATACACATACACTACACATACACTACACGTACACTACACATACATTACACATACACAACACATACACTACACATAGACTACACACACACTACAGTTGCACTACACGTACACTACACACACACTACACATACACTACACATACACATACACTACACGTACACTACACATACACTACACACACACTACACATACACTACACGTACACTACACACACACTACACAAACACTACACATACACACACTACACATACACTACACGTACACTTCACGTACACTACACATACACTACACATACACTACACGTACACTACACATACACTTCATGTACACTACACTACACACATACACTATGTACGTAAGTGTAGTGTATGTGACTACACATACACTACACAAACACTATACATACACTACACATACACTACACATACACATACACTACACATACACTACACGTACACTACACATACACTACACGTGCACTACACATACACTACACATGCACTACACATGCACTACACGTACACTACACGTACACTACACGTACACTACACATACACTACACGTACACTACACGTACACTACACATACAATTTACGTACACTACACTACACACATACACTGCACATACACTACACATACACTACACAAACACTATACATACACTACACATACACTACACATACACTACACATACACCACACAAACACTATACATACACTACACATACACTACACATACACTACACATACACATACACTACACATACACTACACATACACTACACATACAAATACACTACACATACACTACATGTACACAACACATACACTACACATACACTACACGTACACTACTCACACACTGCACAAACACAACACATACACTACACATACACTACACTGCACACATACACTACACTAAACTACACATACACTACACATACACTACACGTACACTACACATACACTACACATACACGTACACTACACATGCACTACACGTACACTACACATACACTACACACACACTACACATTCACTACACGTACACTACACACACACTACACATACACTACACATACACTACACGTACACTACATGTACACTACACATACACTACACATGCACTACTCGTACATTACACACACACTACACATACACTACACATACACATACACTACACGTACACTACATGTACACTACACACACACTACACGTACACTTCATGTACACTACACACACACTACACGTACAATACACACACATTACACGTACTCTACACATACACTACACACACATTACACGTACTCTACACATACACTACACGAACACTACACACACACTACGCGTACACTACACGTACACTACACACACACTACACGTACACTACGCGTACACTACACGTACACTACACGTACACTACACATACACTACACGTACACTACATGTACACTACACACACACTTCACATACACTACACATACACTACACACACACTACACGTACACTACACATACACTACACACACACTACACGTACACTACACACACACTACACGTACACTACACATACACTACACGTACACTAAACACACACTACACGTACACTACACGTACACTACACACACACTACACATACACTACACGTACACTACACGTACACTACACATACACTACACGTACACTACACATACACTACACGTACACTACACACACACTACACGTACACTACACGTACACTACACATACACTACACGTACACTACATGTACACTACACATACACTACACATACACTACACGTACACTACACGTACACTACACACACACTACACGTACACTACAAACACACTACACACACACTACACATACACTACACGTACAGTACACGTACACTACACACACACTACACACACACTACACACACACTACACACACACTACACACACACTACACATATACTACACGTACACTATACGTACACTACACACACACTACACATACACTACACGTACACTACATGTACACTAAACACACACTATACATACACTACACATACACTACACATACACTACACACACACAACACATACACTACACACACACTACACATACACTACACATACACTTCACGTACACTACACTACACACATACACTACACATACACTACACTACACATATACACTACACATATACTATACATACACTACACATACACTACACATACACTACACATACACTACACATACACTACACACACACTACACACACACTACACATACACTACACATACACTACACATTCACATACACTACACGTACACTACACGTACACTTCACGTACACTACACACACACTACACATACACTACACACACACTACATGTACACTACACATACACTACACACACACTACACGTACACTTCACACACACTACACGTACACTACATGTACACTACACACACACTACATGTACACTACATGTACACTACACATACACTACACGTACACTTTACGTACACTACACTACACACATACACTACACATACACTACACTACACACATACACTACACATACACTATACATACACTACACATACACTACACATACACTACACATACACTACACACACACTACACATACACTAAACGTACAATACACACACACTACACATACACTACACACACACTACACATACACTACACATACACATACACTACACGTACACTTCACATACACTACACACACACTACACATACACTACATGTACACTACACATACACTACACACACACTACACGTACACTACACATACACTACACGTACACTACACGTACACTACACACACACTACACACACACTACACATACTCTACACATACACTACACAAACACTACACGTACACTACACACACACTACACACACACTACACGTACACTACATGTACACTACACACACACTACACATACACTACACACACACTACACATACACTACACATACACTACACACACACTACACGTACACTACACGTACACTACACACACACTACACACACACTACACGTACACTACACGTACACTACACGTACACTACACACACACTACACACACACTACACGTACACTACACATACACTACACGTACACTACACACACACACTACACATACACTACACGTACACTACACACACACACTACACATACACTACACACACACACTACACATACACTACACATACACTACACGTACACTGCACATACACTTCCGTACACTACACATACACTTCACATACACTACACATATACTACACATATACTACACATACACTAAACGTACACTACACATACACTACACATACACTACATGTACACTTCACGTACACTACACATACACTTCACATACACTACACATACACTACACACATACACTACACATACACTATACATACACTACACATACACTACACATTGTTATGATCTCAGCCTACAGGAGAAACGAGTCTCCCTCCTTGAGAGTTATTCGTCAAGCCTGACCTGATTAGAAGGTCTAGCGAATATTGAAGTGATAACGCATATGTAAAATAGTTGCTTGGATATGTATAACAGTTTGAGATCATGGGCAATGAAGAAGAAAACAGATAAATGACTGGCGAGGAGATGTGGACATTTTGCTGGAGGCGTGAGGCTCGCTTCCGGAGGACCTTGACCTCACTTGAGTGCCAGACATCGCAGGGGGAAGCCGCGCTCCATTTGAGCTCCCGCCAGAAGGGAACCCCTAGTGATATATCTCGAAGAGAAGAGAAGTGTGTAGACGTGCCAGCTGTGGAACCGAGCTGGGAACGTTGTGGTATCAAGTCCTGGTCGACGAGCAGAGTTTAATAAGCTACTCAGAGGCATTTTCGTGGGCTGTGTGGAGCGCCCTGACCAGACGCCGTCAGAGGAAAAGCGCCCTCGATCAGTTAATCTGTGGTTTGTCTTTTGGGGAAGAAGTTGCTGAGAACTTCGAAGCCAGCAGATGAAGTAGCTGATGAGACTCCAAGGTAGTGGAGCAGAGGACCTCGAGCTGTGAGGAGAAGCAGCAGTGAAGAGGAGTGTCACGTGCTTCTGTAGAGGTGGAGAAGCACCATAGTTGCTCAGGGAAACTTCATGGTGTAGCAGCCAAGAGAGCTGTGGAGGACCCTAGCAGAAGGGTGAAGCACCGTAGTTGCTCAAGAAAACTTCATGATAGCAGCCTGGAGGAGCTGCAGAGGATCCTGGTAGTGAAGCCCGGAAGAACCTAAGGATATTAGGGTAGTGAACTTCCAGAGGTGGAAGGGGAAGTTCTGGTGGATTACTTATAGGGAGTTGATAGTGTTTGGTTGTCATTAGCGTGCAAGACGCAGTGAGAGGTGAGTGACTGTTGGCATTCTTATGTCAAGGAGTTTTTTATACTGAAGTATCAATGAACATTTATACTGGTATATGTTATTGCATTCAAATGCTGATTTTCTATATATATATGTTATCTTGCTGATGGTGCAACAGTGTATGTAGGCTTGATCAACTTGAGGAGGTTGATAGTATCAGGTGGTGAACCAGGAGATAGGATACCACTTGATAAGCTGATAATAGAGTTCTGATGGTGTTGGAGTGCAACCTGATTGTGATATTATAGAGTATAGGATTCATTATTATTATATGTGTGTATGTATCGTGTATGTGCTTTGTCCAGTAAATGTGTCACAATTTGCTGGTGTTTGCCCTTGTCCTAGTGAGGCTTCCCAGGAGGTAGTAAAGAAGGAGAGAGAGAGAGAAAGAACCAAGAACCACTGCCGTGGACAGGGTAGGAGGTAATACTAGTAAGTCATAGGGGATTGAGGAGATCATATCTCATAAGGAGAGAGTGGGGAGTCACAGCGGCTCGAGTGGGTGTGTGCACGTGACAACGAGGCTAAGTGTTGGAGCCGCATCCCCTAAACGTGTGACGTTGAGCCCCTCTCCAAGAGCCAGAAGCACCAAGGGTGATCTCCTAGTATAAGCACTCTGCCGAGTTGTGGGTTGGGTTGTCCATAGAGAAGGATCAACGACGACAACACCAACCAACCCACAGTCTATAATAATAAATTGGGGGCCTGTGTCCGGGAGAGTGAACTGACACACCCACACCCTGTCCAAGAGTGGATTTGTACACCCCTGCTGAGATAAACTGTGTGACCGCAGGTGTATACTCTCTCTCTTGGGAAGACTCACAGGACAAAGATGGATAAGGTGCAAGCGTTTGTGGAGTCAGGCAAGCCTGAGGACTTGGAAGGTTGCACGAGGGATCAATTGAAACAAATAGCAGAAAAATGTGGCCTTAGGTTGAAAGCATCTAAAGTAGCTGGGATGAAGGATGAGATCCTGAGGCAGTTAAGAGCCAAAAATGAAGCGGCAGAGCAAGGAGCCCAAAAAGGAGCTGAAAGTGGAAAGGAGGATGATGGGCAGGATGAAGTGAGATCCCAGGGATCGAGTAGGAGCAGCAAGAGTAGCCGCAGTAGCAGGAGTAGCCGAAATAGGAGCTTGGAGAGATTCCAGTTAGAGCTCCAGATGCAGCAACAACGAGAGGACAAGGAAAGACAGTTCCAGCTGGAAAAGATGAAATTAGAACTCCAGATGAAAAATGAAGCAGAGAAGGAAAAAGAAAAAACCAGACTGGAAATAGAAAAAGAGAAAGCAAGACTAGAGGTGGAGAAAGAAAAAGAGAAAACCAGAGTAAGAGAACTGGAGTTGGAACAGGAGAAAGAAAAAGCCCAAGTCGAAAAAGAAAAAGAGAGAACAAAACAAATGCAGATAGAAGCGAATAGAACCTTGGCTGAGCAAAGGATTGAACATGGGTTGCCAGAGAGCACCACCCAGGTATCACACCCACCAGATGTTAGGGTTAGGGAGAAGGACATTCCCTTGTTTGTTCCCGAAGAGGCAGAGAGCTTTTTCGAGCACTTTGAAAAAGTAGCCAGTATCAAGGAGTGGCCACAGGAGGAATGGGCCCAGCTGGTCCAGTTAAGATTGACCGGTGCAGCCAGGGAGGCATACACCCAATTGTCACTGGAAGAGTGCCAGGATTATGCCACAGTAAAGAGCAGCATATTGCGCTCGTTTCAGTTAACCCCAGAAGCTTATAGAAAGCGCTTCAGAGAGATGATCAAAGTTGGAGCGTGTACTTTTGCTGAGACAGCAAGAGATCTGGAAAGACGATTCCAGAAGTGGATTGAGGCTGCGGGAGTTGGATCTTATGCTGACCTGAAGCAACTGATGGTCATGGAGAAGTTCTTGGAGATGATGCATCCCGAAACAAAGTTCAAGATCCAAGAAGCAGGGATAATGGAGGTGAAAGATGCCGCAGATAGGGCGGATATGATTACTGAAGCATACAAGAGCTTGAGGGAGAACAGAGTGAGAAGTGAGGCGAGATGCAGCAATAGCAGACCCAGTGGAGTCTGGGGAGGAAGAAATTATGAAAGACCCAGAGGAGTCTGGGTTGAGAAAAATTTTGATAAATGGGCAGATAAAAGTAAGTACCCTAAAACTCAGAAGAGTAGGTCGCACACTTCATCTGAAAGTGAAGATGGAGGAGCAAAACGAGAAACTATTCGTGATCCAGGGAATCAAGAGTCCAGTAAAGCTCCACAGAGTACGAGTAGTACGTCTGGCCCGAGGAACTCCAATACGAGTGGGCAGAGTCAGAGCTACTCTGGTACATATAGAAGAGACTTTTCCCAGATGAGATGTTACAATTGTAACGGATTGGGTCACGTGATGCGAGATTGTCGGCAGGGCAAGAGAGTTGTGACCCTGGCCATGTGTGACCCCCGAAGTAAATATACTAAGGTGTTCCGAGACAAACCACAGAAGATGAACTTAGTGAACGAGAGGTATAGGCCGTTCATGAGCAAAGGTTGGATCAGTGTAGGAGGCCAACCTGAGGTAGAAGTTGGTATCTTAAGAGATACCGGAGCTAATCAGAGCTTGATTGCGAGAAGCCTGATTGGGAATGATCGACGGTTAGCTGGCAGGAGTAAGATGAGAGTATATGGGTTATTGGCTGAGAGTGACATGCCCGTATGTACTGTCCAGCTAAGGTCGGAATATGTGTCGGCAGAGGTGATGTTGGGAGTGTGCCCCGACATACCTGTTCCAGGAGTCCAAGTGATCCTGGGGAATGACTTGTGCGGGACAAAGGTGTTGCCGAGAGTCGTAGCGGAGACTGTGCCAGAGGAGTGCCCAGAAGGCCACGGCACGGGTGGGACACCTGAGAGTGTGAACCTGACTGACATCCGAGGAGATGCGTCAGGAGACCGCCAAGCCATTGAGTACCCTGTCTCGGTAGTGACGAAGGCAGAAGTGGCCGACGAGGAAGACACTGGAGAAGGTGAGACAGTGTCGATTCAGCCGGTGGAAGATATAGATGTAGATATAGCATGGCTGTTTGATGAAGGTCCAGCCCAGGAAAATGAAGTCTCAGTGAGGTCAAAAGTGAAGATGGCCCAGCCGAGGAAGACTCATGTGAAGAGAGCGGACCTGAGTAGAGCCCAGACTGCTGAGATTAAGGGTCAGAAGGTGAATGCAACTGTGCTGAGTAGGAATGAGGAAAGATGTGGACAGACTGAGGACGAGAGTAGAGCGTCAAATCGTCCACGAGCACAGAGGCATATGGATAGTGGAGTTAAGTTGTTTGAGATGTCAAGAGTTGGCATGTTTCACAGAAAACGAGGCGGAAAGATAGTGAAGAAGAGTAATAGCCGAGAAAATGAAAGGAGAAGAGACAGTATGTGTGGAGAGATGCTTACGGGCACTCTGGGAGAGATAGAGCGACGTGTACGGTCAAGTGCTGTTGGATGTAATACAGTGCCCGAAGAAACTTTTAGGGAACGAAGAAGAGTTGAAGGAGAAGAAATGGAGTTGTATAGAGGTGAAAAGTGGGGGAAGAGGAAGATGATACAAGCATGGAGGAATAGAAGAAAGCCGAGGACTCGGTGGGAGTCGAACAGGATGAGGTCTCGGATATATGAGGAGACGAAAGGGAGGAGCGTCGGTGAAGACGAGGGAGTGAAGTATGATGACGGGAGACGAAAGTATAATGGCAGTAGATGGAAGAGTGAAGGCGACAGAGGAGGTACAGACAATAGATGTCTGACTCTGGACGAGAAGAGAAGAAGACGAGGAAACGGAGGATGGAGACAGTAAGTAGAGTGGACCGATGGAGTGCAGGCGTCCTAGGAGGACAGCCTAGCCAAGAGGTGTCAGAGAGGTCAAATCGTTTATGAGAAGATCATGTTTCTGGAGAGAGGTGAGCCAGATGTTGCAAGGAGCAACGAACTAATTGCAGACTCTTAAGGGAGTACGTAAGCAGATCAACGGGTCGAACCAGTCGGTTGAAGAACGAGACAGGGTGGTGGCGGATGTATTATCCCGAGCTTTGCCACTAGAATAACTCAAAAATAAGGGGAGGGGAGTGTTATGATCTCAGCCTACAGGAGAAACGAGTCTCCCTCCTTGAGAGTTATTCGTCAAGCCTGACCTGATTAGAAGGTCTAGCGAATATTGAAGTGATAACGCATATGTAAAATAGTTGCTTGGATATGTATAACAGTTTGAGATCATGGGCAATGAAGAAGAAAACAGATAAATGACTGGCGAGGAGATGTGGACATTTTGCTGGAGGCGTGAGGCTCGCTTCCGGAGGACCTTGACCTCACTTGAGTGCCAGACAACGCAGGGGGAAGCCGCGCTCCATTTGAGCTCCCGCCAGAAGGGAACCCCTAGTGATATATCTCGAAGAGAAGAGAAGTGTGTAGACGTGCCAGCTGTGGAACCGAGCTGGGAACGTTGTGGTATCAAGTCCTGGTCGACGAGCAGAGTTTAATAAGCTACTCAGAGGCATTTTCGTGGGCTGTGTGGAGCGCCCTGACCAGACGCCGTCAGAGGAAAAGCGCCCTCGATCAGTTAATCTGTGGTTTGTCTTTTGGGGAAGAAGTTGCTGAGAACTTCGAAGCCAGCAGATGAAGTAGCTGATGAGACTCCAAGGTAGTGGAGCAGAGGACCTCGAGCTGTGAGGAGAAGCAGCAGTGAAGAGGAGTGTCACGTGCTTCTGTAGAGGTGGAGGAGCACCACAGTTGCTCAGGGAAACTTCATGGTGTAGCAGCCAAGAGAGCTGTGGAGGACCCTAGCAGAAGGGTGAAGCACCGTAGTTGCTCAAGGAAACTTCATGATAGCAGCCTGGAGGAGCTGCAGAGGATCCTGGTAGTGAAGCCCGGAAGAACCTAAGGATATTAGGGTAGTGAACTTCCAGAGGTGGAAGGGGAAGTTCTGGTGGATTACTTATAGAGAGTTGATAGTGTTTGGTTGTCATTAGCGTGCAAGACGCAGTGAGAGGTGAGTGACTGTTGGCATTCTTATGTCAAGGAGTTTTTTATACTGAAGTATCAATGAACATTTATACTGGTATATGTTATTGCATTCAAATGCTGATTTTCTATATATATATGTTATCTTGCTGATGGTGCAACAGTGTATGTAGGCTTGATCAACTTGAGGAGGTTGATAGTATCAGGTGGTGAACCAGGAGATAGGATACCACTTGATAAGCTGATAATAGAGTTCTGATGGTGTTGGAGTGCAACCTGATTGTGATATTATAGAGTATAGGATTCATTATTATTATATGTGTGTATGTATCGTGTATGTGCTTTGTCCAGTAAATGTGTCACAATTTGCTGGTGTTTGCCCTTGTCCTAGTGAGGCTTCCCAGGAGGTAGTAAAGAAGGAGAGAGAGAGAGAAAGAACCAAGAACCACTGCCGTGGACAGGGTAGGAGGTAATACTAGTAAGTCATAGGGGATTGAGGAGATCATATCTCATAAGGAGAGAGTGGGGAGTCACAGCGGCTCGAGTGGGTGTGTGCACGTGACAACGAGGCTAAGTGTTGGAGCCGCATCCCCTAAACGTGTGACGTTGAGCCCCTCTCCAAGAGCCAGAAGCGCCAAGGGTGATCTCCTAGTATAAGCACTCTGCCGAGTTGTGGGTTGGGTTGTCCATAGAGAAGGATCAACGACGACAACACCAACCAACCCACAGTCTATAATAACATACACTACACATACACTACACACACACTACTCATACACAACACGTACACTACACACACACTACACACTCACTACACATACACTATACATACACTACACATACACTACACATACACTACACATACACTACACACACACTACACATACACTACACGTACAATACACACACACTACACATACACTACACACACACTACACATACACTACACATACACATACACTACACGTACACTTCACATACACTACACACACACTACACATACACTACATGTACACTACACATACACTACACACACACTACACGTACACTAGACGTACACTACACACACACTACACGTACACTACACATACACTACACTCACACTACACACACACTACACATACACTACACACACACTACACATACACTACACGTACACTACACACACACTACACACACACTACACATACACTACACTACACACATACACTACACATACACTATACATACACTACACATACACTACACGTACACTACACACACACTACACGTACACTACACGTACACTACACGTACACTACACACACACTACACACACACTACACGTACACTACACATACACTACACGTACACTACACACACACACTACACATACACTACACGTACACTACACACACACACTACACATACACTACACACACACACTACACATACACTACACGTACACTGCACATACACTTCCGTACACTACACATACACTTCACATACACTACACATATACTACACATATACTACACATACACTAAACGTACACTACACATACACTACACATACACTACATGTACACTTCACGTACACTACACATACACTTCACATACACTACACATACACTACACACATACACTACACATACACTATACATACACTACACATACACTACACATTGTTATGATCTCAGCCTACAGGAGAAACGAGTCTCCCTCCTTGAGAGTTATTCGTCAAGCCTGACCTGATTAGAAGGTCTAGCGAATATTGAAGTGATAACGCATATGTAAAATAGTTGCTTGGATATGTATAACAGTTTGAGATCATGGGCAATGAAGAAGAAAACAGATAAATGACTGGCGAGGAGATGTGGACATTTTGCTGGAGGCGTGAGGCTCGCTTCCGGAGGACCTTGACCTCACTTGAGTGCCAGACATCGCAGGGGGAAGCCGCGCTCCATTTGAGCTCCCGCCAGAAGGGAACCCCTAGTGATATATCTCGAAGAGAAGAGAAGTGTGTAGACGTGCCAGCTGTGGAACCGAGCTGGGAACGTTGTGGTATCAAGTCCTGGTCGACGAGCAGAGTTTAATAAGCTACTCAGAGGCATTTTCGTGGGCTGTGTGGAGCGCCCTGACCAGACGCCGTCAGAGGAAAAGCGCCCTCGATCAGTTAATCTGTGGTTTGTCTTTTGGGGAAGAAGTTGCTGAGAACTTCGAAGCCAGCAGATGAAGTAGCTGATGAGACTCCAAGGTAGTGGAGCAGAGGACCTCGAGCTGTGAGGAGAAGCAGCAGTGAAGAGGAGTGTCACGTGCTTCTGTAGAGGTGGAGAAGCACCATAGTTGCTCAGGGAAACTTCATGGTGTAGCAGCCAAGAGAGCTGTGGAGGACCCTAGCAGAAGGGTGAAGCACCGTAGTTGCTCAAGAAAACTTCATGATAGCAGCCTGGAGGAGCTGCAGAGGATCCTGGTAGTGAAGCCCGGAAGAACCTAAGGATATTAGGGTAGTGAACTTCCAGAGGTGGAAGGGGAAGTTCTGGTGGATTACTTATAGGGAGTTGATAGTGTTTGGTTGTCATTAGCGTGCAAGACGCAGTGAGAGGTGAGTGACTGTTGGCATTCTTATGTCAAGGAGTTTTTTATACTGAAGTATCAATGAACATTTATACTGGTATATGTTATTGCATTCAAATGCTGATTTTCTATATATATATGTTATCTTGCTGATGGTGCAACAGTGTATGTAGGCTTGATCAACTTGAGGAGGTTGATAGTATCAGGTGGTGAACCAGGAGATAGGATACCACTTGATAAGCTGATAATAGAGTTCTGATGGTGTTGGAGTGCAACCTGATTGTGATATTATAGAGTATAGGATTCATTATTATTATATGTGTGTATGTATCGTGTATGTGCTTTGTCCAGTAAATGTGTCACAATTTGCTGGTGTTTGCCCTTGTCCTAGTGAGGCTTCCCAGGAGGTAGTAAAGAAGGAGAGAGAGAGAGAAAGAACCAAGAACCACTGCCGTGGACAGGGTAGGAGGTAATACTAGTAAGTCATAGGGGATTGAGGAGATCATATCTCATAAGGAGAGAGTGGGGAGTCACAGCGGCTCGAGTGGGTGTGTGCACGTGACAACGAGGCTAAGTGTTGGAGCCGCATCCCCTAAACGTGTGACGTTGAGCCCCTCTCCAAGAGCCAGAAGCACCAAGGGTGATCTCCTAGTATAAGCACTCTGCCGAGTTGTGGGTTGGGTTGTCCATAGAGAAGGATCAACGACGACAACACCAACCAACCCACAGTCTATAATAATAAATTGGGGGCCTGTGTCCGGGAGAGTGAACTGACACACCCACACCCTGTCCAAGAGTGGATTTGTACACCCCTGCTGAGATAAACTGTGTGACCGCAGGTGTATACTCTCTCTCTTGGGAAGACTCACAGGACAAAGATGGATAAGGTGCAAGCGTTTGTGGAGTCAGGCAAGCCTGAGGACTTGGAAGGTTGCACGAGGGATCAATTGAAACAAATAGCAGAAAAATGTGGCCTTAGGTTGAAAGCATCTAAAGTAGCTGGGATGAAGGATGAGATCCTGAGGCAGTTAAGAGCCAAAAATGAAGCGGCAGAGCAAGGAGCCCAAAAAGGAGATGAAAGTGGAAAGGAGGATGATGGGCAGGATGAAGTGAGATCCCTGGGATCGAGTAGGAGCAGCAAGAGTAGCCGCAGTAGCAGGAGTAGCCGAAATAGGAGCTTGGAGAGATTCCAGTTAGAGCTCCAGATGCAGCAACAACGAGAGGACAAGGAAAGACAGTTCCAGCTGGAAAAGATGAAATTAGAACTCCAGATGAAAAATGAAGCAGAGAAGGAAAAAGAAAAAACCAGACTGGAAATAGAAAAAGAGAAAGCAAGACTAGAGGTGGAGAAAGAAAAAGAGAAAACCAGAGTAAGAGAACTGGAGTTGGAACAGGAGAAAGAAAAAGCCCAAGTCGAAAAAGAAAAAGAGAGAACAAAACAAATGCAGATAGAAGCGAATAGAACCTTGGCTGAGCAAAGGATTGAACATGGGTTGCCAGAGAGCACCACCCAGGTATCACACCCACCAGATGTTAGGGTTAGGGAGAAGGACATTCCCTTGTTTGTTCCCGAAGAGGCAGAGAGCTTTTTCGAGCACTTTGAAAAAGTAGCCAGTATCAAGGAGTGGCCACAGGAGGAATGGGCCCAGCTGGTCCAGTTAAGATTGACCGGTGCAGCCAGGGAGGCATACACCCAATTGTCACTGGAAGAGTGCCAGGATTATGCCACAGTAAAGAGCAGCATATTGCGCTCGTTTCAGTTAACCCCAGAAGCTTATAGAAAGCGCTTCAGAGAGATGATCAAAGTTGGAGCGTGTACTTTTGCTGAGACAGCAAGAGATCTGGAAAGACGATTCCAGAAGTGGATTGAGGCTGCGGGAGTTGGATCTTATGCTGACCTGAAGCAACTGATGGTCATGGAGAAGTTCTTGGAGATGATGCATCCCGAAACAAAGTTCAAGATCCAAGAAGCAGGGATAATGGAGGTGAAAGATGCCGCAGATAGGGCGGATATGATTACTGAAGCATACAAGAGCTTGAGGGAGAACAGAGTGAGAAGTGAGGCGAGATGCAGCAATAGCAGACCCAGTGGAGTCTGGGGAGGAAGAAATTATGAAAGACCCAGAGGAGTCTGGGTTGAGAAAAATTTTGATAAATGGGCAGATAAAAGTAAGTACCCTAAAACTCAGAAGAGTAGGTCGCACACTTCATCTGAAAGTGAAGATGGAGGAGCAAAACGAGAAACTATTCGTGATCCAGGGAATCAAGAGTCCAGTAAAGCTCCACAGAGTACGAGTAGTACGTCTGGCCCGAGGAACTCCAATACGAGTGGGCAGAGTCAGAGCTACTCTGGTACATATAGAAGAGACTTTTCCCAGATGAGATGTTACAATTGTAACGGATTGGGTCACGTGATGCGAGATTGTCGGCAGGGCAAGAGAGTTGTGACCCTGGCCATGTGTGACCCCCGAAGTAAATATACTAAGGTGTTCCGAGACAAACCACAGAAGATGAACTTAGTGAACGAGAGGTATAGGCCGTTCATGAGCAAAGGTTGGATCAGTGTAGGAGGCCAACCTGAGGTAGAAGTTGGTATCTTAAGAGATACCGGAGCTAATCAGAGCTTGATTGCGAGAAGCCTGATTGGGAATGATCGACGGTTAGCTGGCAGGAGTAAGATGAGAGTATATGGGTTATTGGCTGAGAGTGACATGCCCGTATGTACTGTCCAGCTAAGGTCGGAATATGTGTCGGCAGAGGTGATGTTGGGAGTGTGCCCCGACATACCTGTTCCAGGAGTCCAAGTGATCCTGGGGAATGACTTGTGCGGGACAAAGGTGTTGCCGAGAGTCGTAGCGGAGACTGTGCCAGAGGAGTGCCCAGAAGGCCACGGCACGGGTGGGACACCTGAGAGTGTGAACCTGACTGACATCCGAGGAGATGCGTCAGGAGACCGCCAAGCCATTGAGTACCCTGTCTCGGTAGTGACGAAGGCAGAAGTGGCCGACGAGGAAGACACTGGAGAAGGTGAGACAGTGTCGATTCAGCCGGTGGAAGATATAGATGTAGATATAGCATGGCTGTTTGATGAAGGTCCAGCCCAGGAAAATGAAGTCTCAGTGAGGTCAAAAGTGAAGATGGCCCAGCCGAGGAAGACTCATGTGAAGAGAGCGGACCTGAGTAGAGCCCAGACTGCTGAGATTAAGGGTCAGAAGGTGAATGCAACTGTGCTGAGTAGGAATGAGGAAAGATGTGGACAGACTGAGGACGAGAGTAGAGCGTCAAATCGTCCACGAGCACAGAGGCATATGGATAGTGGAGTTAAGTTGTTTGAGATGTCAAGAGTTGGCATGTTTCACAGAAAACGAGGCGGAAAGATAGTGAAGAAGAGTAATAGCCGAGAAAATGAAAGGAGAAGAGACAGTATGTGTGGAGAGATGCTTACGGGCACTCTGGGAGAGATAGAGCGACGTGTACGGTCGAGTGCTGTTGGATGTAATACAGTGCCCGAAGAAACTTTTAGGGAACGAAGAAGAGTTGAAGGAGAAGAAATGGAGTTGTATAGAGGTGAAAAGTGGGGGAAGAGGAAGATGATACAAGCATGGAGGAATAGAAGAAAGCCGAGGACTCGGTGGGAGTCGAACAGGATGAGGTCTCGGATATATGAGGAGACGAAAGGGAGGAGCGTCGGTGAAGACGAGGGAGTGAAGTATGATGACGGGAGACGAAAGTATAATGGCAGTAGATGGAAGAGTGAAGGCGACAGAGGAGGTACAGACAATAGATGTCTGACTCTGGACGAGAAGAGAAGAAGACGAGGAAACGGAGGATGGAGACAGTAAGTAGAGTGGACCGATGGAGTGCAGGCGTCCTAGGAGGACAGCCTAGCCAAGAGGTGTCAGAGAGGTCAAATCGTTTATGAGAAGATCATGTTTCTGGAGAGAGGTGAGCCAGATGTTGCAAGGAGCAACGAACTAATTGCAGACTCTTAAGGGAGTACGTAAGCAGATCAACGGGTCGAACCAGTCGGTTGAAGAACGAGACAGGGTGGTGGCGGATGTATTATCCCGAGCTTTGCCACTAGAATAACTCAAAAATAAGGGGAGGGGAGTGTTATGATCTCAGCCTACAGGAGAAACGAGTCTCCCTCCTTGAGAGTTATTCGTCAAGCCTGACCTGATTAGAAGGTCTAGCGAATATTGAAGTGATAACGCATATGTAAAATAGTTGCTTGGATATGTATAACAGTTTGAGATCATGGGCAATGAAGAAGAAAACAGATAAATGACTGGCGAGGAGATGTGGACATTTTGCTGGAGGCGTGAGGCTCGCTTCCGGAGGACCTTGACCTCACTTGAGTGCCAGACAACGCAGGGGGAAGCCGCGCTCCATTTGAGCTCCCGCCAGAAGGGAACCCCTAGTGATATATCTCGAAGAGAAGAGAAGTGTGTAGACGTGCCAGCTGTGGAACCGAGCTGGGAACGTTGTGGTATCAAGTCCTGGTCGACGAGCAGAGTTTAATAAGCTACTCAGAGGCATTTTCGTGGGCTGTGTGGAGCGCCCTGACCAGACGCCGTCAGAGGAAAAGCGCCCTCGATCAGTTAATCTGTGGTTTGTCTTTTGGGGAAGAAGTTGCTGAGAACTTCGAAGCCAGCAGATGAAGTAGCTGATGAGACTCCAAGGTAGTGGAGCAGAGGACCTCGAGCTGTGAGGAGAAGCAGCAGTGAAGAGGAGTGTCACGTGCTTCTGTAGAGGTGGAGGAGCACCACAGTTGCTCAGGGAAACTTCATGGTGTAGCAGCCAAGAGAGCTGTGGAGGACCCTAGCAGAAGGGTGAAGCACCGTAGTTGCTCAAGGAAACTTCATGATAGCAGCCTGGAGGAGCTGCAGAGGATCCTGGTAGTGAAGCCCGGAAGAACCTAAGGATATTAGGGTAGTGAACTTCCAGAGGTGGAAGGGGAAGTTCTGGTGGATTACTTATAGAGAGTTGATAGTGTTTGGTTGTCATTAGCGTGCAAGACGCAGTGAGAGGTGAGTGACTGTTGGCATTCTTATGTCAAGGAGTTTTTTATACTGAAGTATCAATGAACATTTATACTGGTATATGTTATTGCATTCAAATGCTGATTTTCTATATATATATGTTATCTTGCTGATGGTGCAACAGTGTATGTAGGCTTGATCAACTTGAGGAGGTTGATAGTATCAGGTGGTGAACCAGGAGATAGGATACCACTTGATAAGCTGATAATAGAGTTCTGATGGTGTTGGAGTGCAACCTGATTGTGATATTATAGAGTATAGGATTCATTATTATTATATGTGTGTATGTATCGTGTATGTGCTTTGTCCAGTAAATGTGTCACAATTTGCTGGTGTTTGCCCTTGTCCTAGTGAGGCTTCCCAGGAGGTAGTAAAGAAGGAGAGAGAGAGAGAAAGAACCAAGAACCACTGCCGTGGACAGGGTAGGAGGTAATACTAGTAAGTCATAGGGGATTGAGGAGATCATATCTCATAAGGAGAGAGTGGGGAGTCACAGCGGCTCGAGTGGGTGTGTGCACGTGACAACGAGGCTAAGTGTTGGAGCCGCATCCCCTAAACGTGTGACGTTGAGCCCCTCTCCAAGAGCCAGAAGCGCCAAGGGTGATCTCCTAGTATAAGCACTCTGCCGAGTTGTGGGTTGGGTTGTCCATAGAGAAGGATCAACGACGACAACACCAACCAACCCACAGTCTATAATAACATACACTACACATACACTACACACACACTACTCATACACAACACGTACACTACACACACACTACACACTCACTACACATACACTATACATACACTACACATACACTACACATACACTACACATACACTACACACACACTACACATACACTACACGTACAATACACACACACTACACATACACTACACACACACTACACATACACTACACATACACATACACTACACGTACACTTCACATACACTACACACACACTACACATACACTACATGTACACTACACATACACTACACACACACTACACGTACACTAGACGTACACTACACACACACTACACGTACACTACACATACACTACACTCACACTACACACACACTACACATACACTACACACACACTACACATACACTACACGTACACTACACACACACTACACACACACTACACATACACTACACTACACACATACACTACACATACACTATACATACACTACACATACACTACACGTACACTACACACACACTACACATACACTACACGTACACTACACACACACTACACGTACACTACACGTACACTACACGTACACTACACACACACTACACACACACTACACGTACACTACACATACACTACACGTACACTACACACACACACTACACATACACTACACGTACACTACACACACACACTACACATACACTACACACACACACTACACATACACTACACATACACTACACGTACACTGCACATACACTTCCGTACACTACACATACACTTCACATACACTACACATATACTACACATATACTACACATACACTAAACGTACACTACACATACACTACACATACACTACATGTACACTTCACGTACACTACACATACACTTCACATACACTACACATACACTACACACATACACTACACATACACTATACATACACTACACATACACTACACATTGTTATGATCTCAGCCTACAGGAGAAACGAGTCTCCCTCCTTGAGAGTTATTCGTCAAGCCTGACCTGATTAGAAGGTCTAGCGAATATTGAAGTGATAACGCATATGTAAAATAGTTGCTTGGATATGTATAACAGTTTGAGATCATGGGCAATGAAGAAGAAAACAGATAAATGACTGGCGAGGAGATGTGGACATTTTGCTGGAGGCGTGAGGCTCGCTTCCGGAGGACCTTGACCTCACTTGAGTGCCAGACATCGCAGGGGGAAGCCGCGCTCCATTTGAGCTCCCGCCAGAAGGGAACCCCTAGTGATATATCTCGAAGAGAAGAGAAGTGTGTAGACGTGCCAGCTGTGGAACCGAGCTGGGAACGTTGTGGTATCAAGTCCTGGTCGACGAGCAGAGTTTAATAAGCTACTCAGAGGCATTTTCGTGGGCTGTGTGGAGCGCCCTGACCAGACGCCGTCAGAGGAAAAGCGCCCTCGATCAGTTAATCTGTGGTTTGTCTTTTGGGGAAGAAGTTGCTGAGAACTTCGAAGCCAGCAGATGAAGTAGCTGATGAGACTCCAAGGTAGTGGAGCAGAGGACCTCGAGCTGTGAGGAGAAGCAGCAGTGAAGAGGAGTGTCACGTGCTTCTGTAGAGGTGGAGAAGCACCATAGTTGCTCAGGGAAACTTCATGGTGTAGCAGCCAAGAGAGCTGTGGAGGACCCTAGCAGAAGGGTGAAGCACCGTAGTTGCTCAAGAAAACTTCATGATAGCAGCCTGGAGGAGCTGCAGAGGATCCTGGTAGTGAAGCCCGGAAGAACCTAAGGATATTAGGGTAGTGAACTTCCAGAGGTGGAAGGGGAAGTTCTGGTGGATTACTTATAGGGAGTTGATAGTGTTTGGTTGTCATTAGCGTGCAAGACGCAGTGAGAGGTGAGTGACTGTTGGCATTCTTATGTCAAGGAGTTTTTTATACTGAAGTATCAATGAACATTTATACTGGTATATGTTATTGCATTCAAATGCTGATTTTCTATATATATATGTTATCTTGCTGATGGTGCAACAGTGTATGTAGGCTTGATCAACTTGAGGAGGTTGATAGTATCAGGTGGTGAACCAGGAGATAGGATACCACTTGATAAGCTGATAATAGAGTTCTGATGGTGTTGGAGTGCAACCTGATTGTGATATTATAGAGTATAGGATTCATTATTATTATATGTGTGTATGTATCGTGTATGTGCTTTGTCCAGTAAATGTGTCACAATTTGCTGGTGTTTGCCCTTGTCCTAGTGAGGCTTCCCAGGAGGTAGTAAAGAAGGAGAGAGAGAGAGAAAGAACCAAGAACCACTGCCGTGGACAGGGTAGGAGGTAATACTAGTAAGTCATAGGGGATTGAGGAGATCATATCTCATAAGGAGAGAGTGGGGAGTCACAGCGGCTCGAGTGGTGTGTGCACGTGACAACGAGGCTAAGTGTTGGAGCCGCATCCCCTAAACGTGTGACGTTGAGCCCCTCTCCAAGAGCCAGAAGCACCAAGAGTGATCTCCTAGTATAAGCACTCTGCCGAGTTGTGGGTTGGGTTGTCCATAGAGAAGGATCAACGACGACAACACCAACCAACCCACAGTCTATAATAATAAATTGGGGGCCTGTGTCCGGGAGAGTGAACTGACACACCCACACCCTGTCCAAGAGTGGATTTGTACACCCCTGCTGAGATAAACTGTGTGACCGCAGGTGTATACTCTCTCTCTTGGGAAGACTCACAGGACAAAGATGGATAAGGTGCAAGCGTTTGTGGAGTCAGGCAAGCCTGAGGACTTGGAAGGTTGCACGAGGGATCAATTGAAACAAATAGCAGAAAAATGTGGCCTTAGGTTGAAAGCATCTAAAGTAGCTGGGATGAAGGATGAGATCCTGAGGCAGTTAAGAGCCAAAAATGAAGCGGCAGAGCAAGGAGCCCAAAAAGGAGCTGAAAGTGGAAAGGAGGATGATGGGCAGGATGAAGTGAGATCCCAGGGATCGAGTAGGAGCAGCAAGAGTAGCCGCAGTAGCAGGAGTAGCCGAAATAGGAGCTTGGAGAGATTCCAGTTAGAGCTCCAGATGCAGCAACAACGAGAGGACAAGGAAAGACAGTTCCAGCTGGAAAAGATGAAATTAGAACTCCAGATGAAAAATGAAGCAGAGAAGGAAAAAGAAAAAACCAGACTGGAAATAGAAAAAGAGAAAGCAAGACTAGAGGTGGAGAAAGAAAAAGAGAAAACCAGAGTAAGAGAACTGGAGTTGGAACAGGAGAAAGAAAAAGCCCAAGTCGAAAAAGAAAAAGAGAGAACAAAACAAATGCAGATAGAAGCGAATAGAACCTTGGCTGAGCAAAGGATTGAACATGGGTTGCCAGAGAGCACCACCCAGGTATCACACCCACCAGATGTTAGGGTTAGGGAGAAGGACATTCCCTTGTTTGTTCCCGAAGAGGCAGAGAGCTTTTTCGAGCACTTTGAAAAAGTAGCCAGTATCAAGGAGTGGCCACAGGAGGAATGGGCCCAGCTGGTCCAGTTAAGATTGACCGGTGCAGCCAGGGAGGCATACACCCAATTGTCACTGGAAGAGTGCCAGGATTATGCCACAGTAAAGAGCAGCATATTGCGCTCGTTTCAGTTAACCCCAGAAGCTTATAGAAAGCGCTTCAGAGAGATGATCAAAGTTGGAGCGTGTACTTTTGCTGAGACAGCAAGAGATCTGGAAAGACGATTCCAGAAGTGGATTGAGGCTGCGGGAGTTGGATCTTATGCTGACCTGAAGCAACTGATGGTCATGGAGAAGTTCTTGGAGATGATGCATCCCGAAACAAAGTTCAAGATCCAAGAAGCAGGGATAATGGAGGTGAAAGATGCCGCAGATAGGGCGGATATGATTACTGAAGCATACAAGAGCTTGAGGGAGAACAGAGTGAGAAGTGAGGCGAGATGCAGCAATAGCAGACCCAGTGGAGTCTGGGGAGGAAGAAATTATGAAAGACCCAGAGGAGTCTGGGTTGAGAAAAATTTTGATAAATGGGCAGATAAAAGTAAGTACCCTAAAACTCAGAAGAGTAGGTCGCACACTTCATCTGAAAGTGAAGATGGAGGAGCAAAACGAGAAACTATTCGTGATCCAGGGAATCAAGAGTCCAGTAAAGCTCCACAGAGTACGAGTAGTACGTCTGGCCCGAGGAACTCCAATACGAGTGGGCAGAGTCAGAGCTACTCTGGTACATATAGAAGAGACTTTTCCCAGATGAGATGTTACAATTGTAACGGATTGGGTCACGTGATGCGAGATTGTCGGCAGGGCAAGAGAGTTGTGACCCTGGCCATGTGTGACCCCCGAAGTAAATATACTAAGGTGTTCCGAGACAAACCACAGAAGATGAACTTAGTGAACGAGAGGTATAGGCCGTTCATGAGCAAAGGTTGGATCAGTGTAGGAGGCCAACCTGAGGTAGAAGTTGGTATCTTAAGAGATACCGGAGCTAATCAGAGCTTGATTGCGAGAAGCCTGATTGGGAATGATCGACGGTTAGCTGGCAGGAGTAAGATGAGAGTATATGGGTTATTGGCTGAGAGTGACATGCCCGTATGTACTGTCCAGCTAAGGTCGGAATATGTGTCGGCAGAGGTGATGTTGGGAGTGTGCCCCGACATACCTGTTCCAGGAGTCCAAGTGATCCTGGGGAATGACTTGTGCGGGACAAAGGTGTTGCCGAGAGTCGTAGCGGAGACTGTGCCAGAGGAGTGCCCAGAAGGCCACGGCACGGGTGGGACACCTGAGAGTGTGAACCTGACTGACATCCGAGGAGATGCGTCAGGAGACCGCCAAGCCATTGAGTACCCTGTCTCGGTAGTGACGAAGGCAGAAGTGGCCGACGAGGAAGACACTGGAGAAGGTGAGACAGTGTCGATTCAGCCGGTGGAAGATATAGATGTAGATATAGCATGGCTGTTTGATGAAGGTCCAGCCCAGGAAAATGAAGTCTCGGTGAGGTCAAAAGTGAAGATGGCCCAGCCGAGGAAGACTCATGTGAAGAGAGCGGACCTGAGTAGAGCCCAGACTGCTGAGGTTAAGGGTCAGAAGGTGAATGCAACTGTGCTGAGTAGGAATGAGGAAAGATGTGGACAGACTGAGGACGAGAGTAGAGCGTCAAATCGTCCACGAGCACAGAGGCATATGGATAGTGGAGTTAAGTTGTTTGAGATGTCAAGAGTTGGCATGTTTCACAGAAAACGAGGCGGAAAGATAGTGAAGAAGAGTAATAGCCGAGAAAATGAAAGGAGAAGAGACAGTATGTGTGGAGAGATGCTTACGGGCACTCTGGGAGAGATAGAGCGACGTGTACGGTCGAGTGCTGTTGGATGTAATACAGTGCCCGAAGAAACTTTTAGGGAACGAAGAAGAGTTGAAGGAGAAGAAATGGAGTTGTATAGAGGTGAAAAGTGGGGGAAGAGGAAGATGATACAAGCATGGAGGAATAGAAGAAAGCCGAGGACTCGGTGGGAGTCGAACAGGATGAGGTCTCGGATATATGAGGAGACGAAAGGGAGGAGCGTCGGTGAAGACGAGGGAGTGAAGTATGATGACAGGAGACGAAAGTATAATGGCAGTAGATGGAAGAGTGAAGGCGACAGAGGAGGTACAGACAATAGATGTCTGACTCTGGACGAGAAGAGAAGAAGACGAGGAAACGGAGGATGGAGACAGTAAGTAGAGTGGACCGATGGAGTGCAGGCGTCCTAGGAGGACAGCCTAGCCAAGAGGTGTCAGAGAGGTCAAATTGTTTATGAGAAGATCATGTTTCTGGAGAGAGGTGAGCCAGATGTTGCAAGGAGCAACGAACTAATTGCAGACTCTTAAGGGAGTACGTAAGCAGATCAACGGGTCGAACCAGTCGGTTGAAGAACGAGACAGGGTGGTGGCGGATGTATTATCCCGAGCTTTGCCACTAGAATAACTCAAAAATAAGGGGAGGGGAGTGTTATGATCTCAGCCTACAGGAGAAACGAGTCTCCCTCCTTGAGAGTTATTCGTCAAGCCTGACCTGATTAGAAGGTCTAGCGAATATTGAAGTGATAACGCATATGTAAAATAGTTGCTTGGATATGTATAACAGTTTGAGATCATGGGCAATGAAGAAGAAAACAGATAAATGACTGGCGAGGAGATGTGGACATTTTGCTGGAGGCGTGAGGCTCGCTTCCGGAGGACCTTGACCTCACTTGAGTGCCAGACATCGCAGGGGGAAGCCGCGCTCCATTTGAGCTCCCGCCAGAAGGGAACCCCTAGTGATATATCTCGAAGAGAAGAGAAGTGTGTAGACGTGCCAGCTGTGGAACCGAGCTGGGAACGTTGTGGTATCAAGTCCTGGTCGACGAGCAGAGTTTAATAAGCTACTCAGAGGCATTTTCGTGGGCTGTGTGGAGCGCCCTGACCAGACGCCGTCAGAGGAAAAGCGCCCTCGATCAGTTAATCTGTGGTTTGTCTTTTGGGGAAGAAGTTGCTGAGAACTTCGAAGCCAGCAGATGAAGTAGCTGATGAGACTCCAAGGTAGTGGAGCAGAGGACCTCGAGCTGTGAGGAGAAGCAGCAGTGAAGAGGAGTGTCACGTGCTTCTGTAGAGGTGGAGAAGCACCATAGTTGCTCAGGGAAACTTCATGGTGTAGCAGCCAAGAGAGCTGTGGAGGACCCTAGCAGAAGGGTGAAGCACCGTAGTTGCTCAAGGAAACTTCATGATAGCAGCCTGGAGGAGCTGCAGAGGATCCTGGTAGTGAAGCCCGGAAGAACCTAAGGATATTAGGGTAGTGAACTTCCAGAGGTGGAAGGGGAAGTTCTGGTGGATTACTTATAGAGAGTTGATAGTGTTTGGTTGTCATTAGCGTGCAAGACGCAGTGAGAGGTGAGTGACTGTTGGCATTCTTATGTCAAGGAGTTTTTTATACTGAAGTATCAATGAACATTTATACTGGTATATGTTATTGCATTCAAATGCTGATTTTCTATATATATATGTTATCTTGCTGATGGTGCAACAGTGTATGTAGGCTTGATCAACTTGAGGAGGTTGATAGTATCAGGTGGTGAACCAGGAGATAGGATACCACTTGATAAGCTGATAATAGAGTTCTGATGGTGTTGGAGTGCAACCTGATTGTGATATTATAGAGTATAGGATTCATTATTATTATATGTGTGTATGTATCGTGTATGTGCTTTGTCCAGTAAATGTGTCACAATTTGCTGGTGTTTGCCCTTGTCCTAGTGAGGCTTCCCAGGAGGTAGTAAAGAAGGAGAGAGAGAGAGAAAGAACCAAGAACCACTGCCGTGGACAGGGTAGGAGGTAATACTAGTAAGTCATAGGGGATTGAGGAGATCATATCTCATAAGGAGAGAGTGGGGAGTCACAGCAGCTCGAGTGGGTGTGTGCACGTGACAACGAGGCTAAGTGTTGGAGCCGCATCCCCTAAACGTGTGACGTTGAGCCCCTCTCCAAGAGCCAGAAGCGCCAAGGGTGATCTCCTAGTATAAGCACTCTGCCGAGTTGTGGGTTGGGTTGTCCATAGAGAAGGATCAACGACGACAACACCAACCAACCCACAGTCTAAAATAACATACACTACACATACACTACACACACACTACTCATACACAACACGTACACTACACACACACTACACACTCACAACACACACACTACACGTACACTACACACACACTACACATACACTACACATACACTACACACACACTACACATACACTACACGTACACTACACACACACTACACACACACTACACACACACTACACATACACTACACGTACACTACACACACACTACACATACACTACACACACACTACACATACACTACACGTACACTAAACACACACTACACACACACTACACATACACTACACTACACACATACACTACACATACACTATACATACACTACACATACACTACACATACACTACACATACAATGCACACACACTACACGTACACTACACGTACACTAGACGTACACTACACACACACTACACGTACACTACACATACACTACACTCACACTACACACACACTACACATACACTACACACACACTACACATACACTACACGTACACTACACACACACTACACACACACTACACATACACTACACTACACACATACACTACACATACACTATACATACACTACAAATTACACTACACGTACACTACACATACACTACACGTACACTACACACACACTACACGTACACTACATACACACTACACACACACTACATACACACTACACACACACTACACACACACTACACACACACTACACATACACTACACACACACTACACACACTACACACACACTACACACACACTACACGTACACTACACATACACTACACACACACTACACACACACTACACGTACACTACACATACACTACACATACACTACACGTACACTACACATACACTACACGTACACTACACGTACACTACACACACACTACACGTACACTACACACACACTACACGTACACTACACACACACTACACGTACACTACATACACACTACACACACACTACATACACACTACACACACACTACACACACACTACACACACACTACACATACACTACACACACACTACACACACTACACACACACTACACACACACTACACGTACACTACACATACACTACACACACACTACACACACACTACACGTACACTACACATACACTACACATACACTACACGTACACTACACATACACTACACGTACACTACACGTACACTACACACACACTACACGTACACTACACACACACTACACGTACACTACACATACACTACCCACACACTACACGTACACTACACATACACAACACACACACTACACACCTACACTACACATACACTACACGTAAACTACACACAAACTACACATACACTACACACACACTTCACATACACTACACACACACTACACACACACTACACACACACTACCCACACACTACACATACACTACACACACACTACACACACCCTACACGTACACTACACACACGATACACACACACTACACACACACTACACGTACACTACACACACAATACACGTACACTACACACACACTACACATACACTACACATACACTACACACACACTACACATAGACTACACACCTACACTACACGTACACTACACATACACTACACATACACTACACGTACACTACACACACACACTACACGTACACTACACACACACTACACATACACTACACATAGACTACACACCTACACTACACGTACACTACACACACACTACACATACACTACTCGTACACTACACACACACTACACACACACTACACACCTACACTACACATACACTACACGTACACTACACACACACTACACATACACTACACACACACTTCACATACACTACACACACACTACCCACACACTACACATACACTACACACACACTACACACACACTACACGTACACTACACACACGCTACACACACACTACACACACACTACACGTACACTACACATACACTACACGTACACTACACACACACTACACATACACTACACATACACTACACACACACTACACATACACTACACATAGACTACACCCCTACACTACACGTACACTACACATACACTACACACACACTACACATACACTACACGTACAATACACACACACTACACATACACTACACACACACTACACATACACTACACATACACATACACTACACGTACACTTCACATACACTACACACACACTACACATACACTACATGTACACTACACATACACTACACACACACTACACGTACACTACACATACACTACACGTACACTACACGTACACTACACACACACTACACTACACACTACACACACACTACACATACACTACACATACACTACACAATACACTACACGTACACTACACACACACTACACACACACTACACGTACACTACATGTACACTACACACACACTACACATACACTACACACACACTACACACACACTACACTACACTACACATCACACTACACATACACTACACGTACACTACAACTACACGTACACTACCGTTACTACACACCTACCTACACTACACACACACTACACGTACACTATACATACACTACCCACACACTACACGTACACTACACACACACTACACACACACTACACACACACTACACGTACACTACACATACACTACACACACACTACACACACACTACACGTACACTACACATACACTACACATACACTACACGTACACTACACATACACTACACGTACACTACACGTACACTACACACACACTACACGTACACTACACATACACTACCCACACACTACACGTACACTACACATACACTACACACACACTACGCACCTACACTACACATACACTACACGTACACTACACATACCACTACACATACACTACACGTACACTACACATACACTACACGTACACTACACACACACTACACATACACTACGCATACAAATACACATACACTACACGTACACTGCACATACACTCACGTACACTACAAATACACATACACTACACATACACTACACGTACACTACACATACATTACACATACACAACACATACACTACACATAGACTACACACACACTACAGTTGCACTACACGTACACTACACACACACTACACATACACTACACATACACATACACTACACGTACACTACACATACACTACACACACACTACACATACACTACACGTACACTACACACACACTACACAAACACTACACATACACACACTACACATACACTACACGTACACTTCACGTACACTACACATACACTACACATACACTACACGTACACTACACATACACTTCATGTACACTACACTACACACATACACTATGTACGAAGTGTAGTGTATGTGACTACACATACACTACACAAACACTATACATACACTACACATACACTACACATACACATACACTACACATACACTACACGTACACTACACATACACTACACGTGCACTACACATACACTACACATGCACTACACATGCACTACACGTACACTACACGTACACTACACGTACACTACACATACACTACACGTACACTACACGTACACTACACATACAATTTACGTACACTACACTACACACATACACTGCACATACACTACACATACACTACACAAACACTATACATACACTACACATACACTACACATACACTACACATACACCACACAAACACTATACATACACTACACATACACTACACATACACTACACATACACATACACTACACATACACTACACATACACTACACATACAAATACACTACACATACACTACATGTACACAACACATACACTACACATACACTACACGTACACTACTCACACACTGCACAAACACAACACATACACTACACATACACTACACTGCACACATACACTACACTAAACTACACATACACTACACATACACTACACGTACACTACACATACACTACACATACACGTACACTACACATGCACTACACGTACACTACACATACACTACACACACACTACACATTCACTACACGTACACTACACACACACTACACATACACTACACATACACTACACGTACACTACATGTACACTACACATACACTACACATGCACTACTCGTACATTACACACACACTACACATACACTACACATACACATACACTACACGTACACTACATGTACACTACACACACACTACACGTACACTTCATGTACACTACACACACACTACACGTACAATACACACACATTACACGTACTCTACACATACACTACACACACATTACACGTACTCTACACATACACTACACGAACACTACACACACACTACGCGTACACTACACGTACACTACACACACACTACACGTACACTACGCGTACACTACACGTACACTACACGTACACTACACATACACTACACGTACACTACATGTACACTACACACACACTTCACATACACTACACATACACTACACACACACTACACGTACACTACACATACACTACACACACACTACACGTACACTACACACACACTACACGTACACTACACATACACTACACGTACACTAAACACACACTACACGTACACTACACGTACACTACACACACACTACACATACACTACACGTACACTACACGTACACTACACATACACTACACGTACACTACACATACACTACACGTACACTACACACACACTACACGTACACTACACGTACACTACACATACACTACACGTACACTACATGTACACTACACATACACTACACATACACTACACGTACACTACACGTACACTACACACACACTACACGTACACTACAAACACACTACACACACACTACACATACACTACACGTACAGTACACGTACACTACACACACACTACACACACACTACACACAACTACACACACACTACACACACACTACACATATACTACACGTACACTATACGTACACTACACACACACTACACATACACTACACGTACACTACATGTACACTAAACACACACTATACATACACTACACATACACTACACATACACTACACACACACAACACATACACTACACACACACTACACATACACTACACATACACTTCACGTACACTACACTACACACATACACTACACATACACTACACTACACATATACACTACACATATACTATACATACACTACACATACACTACACATACACTACACATACACTACACATACACTACACACACACTACACACACACTACACATACACTACACCATACACTACACATTCACATACACTACACGTACACTACACGTACACTTCACGTACACTACACACACACTACACATACACTACACACACACTACATGTACACTACACATACACTACACACACACTACACGTACACTTCACACACACTACACGTACACTACATGTACACTACACACACACTACATGTACACTACATGTACACTACACATACACTACACGTACACTTTACGTACACTACACTACACACATACACTACACATACACTACACTACACACATACACTACACATACACTATACATACACTACACATACACTACACATACACTACACATACACTACACACACACTACACATACACTAAACGTACAATACACACACACTACACATACACTACACACACACTACACATACACTACACATACACATACACTACACGTACACTTCACATACACTACACACACACTACACATACACTACATGTACACTACACATACACTACACACACACTACACGTACACTACACATACACTACACGTACACTACACGTACACTACACACACACTACACACACACTACACATACTCTACACATACACTACACAAACACTACACGTACACTACACACACACTACACACACACTACACGTACACTACATGTACACTACACACACACTACACATACACTACACACACACTACACATACACTACACATACACTACACACACACTACACGTACACTACACGTACACTACACACACACTACACACACACTACACGTACACTACACGTACACTACACGTACACTACACACACACTACACACACACTACACGTACACTACACATACACTACACGTACACTACACACACACACTACACATACACTACACGTACACTACACACACACACTACACATACACTACACACACACACTACACATACACTACACATACACTACACGTACACTGCACATACACTTCCGTACACTACACATACACTTCACATACACTACACATATACTACACATATACTACACATACACTAAACGTACACTACACATACACTACACATACACTACATGTACACTTCACGTACACTACACATACACTTCACATACACTACACATACACTACACACATACACTACACATACACTATACATACACTACACATACACTACACATTGTTATGATCTCAGCCTACAGGAGAAACGAGTCTCCCTCCTTGAGAGTTATTCGTCAAGCCTGACCTGATTAGAAGGTCTAGCGAATATTGAAGTGATAACGCATATGTAAAATAGTTGCTTGGATATGTATAACAGTTTGAGATCATGGGCAATGAAGAGAAAACAGATAAATGACTGGCGAGGAGATGTGGACATTTTGCTGGAGGCGTGAGGCTCGCTTCCGGAGGACCTTGACCTCACTTGAGTGCCAGACATCGCAGGGGGAAGCCGCGCTCCATTTGAGCTCCCGCCAGAAGGGAACCCTAGTGATATATCTCGAAGAGAAGAGAAGTGTGTAGACGTGCCAGCTGTGGAACCGAGCTGGGAACGTTGTGGTATCAAGTCCTGGTCGACGAGCAGAGTTTAAATAAGCTACTCAGAGGCATTTTCGTGGGCTGTGTGGAGCGCCCTGACCAGACGCCGTCAGAGGAAAAGCGCCCTCGATCAGTTAATCTGTGGTTTGTCTTTTGGGGAAGAAGTTGCTGAGAACTTCGAAGCCAGCAGATGAAGTAGCTGATGAGACTCCAAGGTAGTGGAGCAGAGGACCTCGAGCTGTGAGGAGAAGCAGCAGTGAAGAGGAGTGTCACGTGCTTCTGTAGAGGTGGAGAAGCACCATAGTTGCTCAGGGAAACTTCATGGTGTAGCAGCCAAGAGAGCTGTGGAGGACCCTAGCAGAAGGGTGAAGCACCGTAGTTGCTCAAGAAAACTTCATGATAGCAGCCTGGAGGAGCTGCAGAGGATCCTGGTAGTGAAGCCCGGAAGAACCTAAGGATATTAGGGTAGTGAACTTCCAGAGGTGGAAGGGGAAGTTCTGGTGGATTACTTATAGGGAGTTGATAGTGTTTGGTTGTCATTAGCGTGCAAGACGCAGTGAGAGGGTGAGTGACTGTTGGCATTCTTATGTCAAGGAGTTTTTTATACTGAAGTATCAATGAACATTTATACTGGTATATGTTATTGCATTCAAATGCTGATTTTCTATATATATATGTTATCTTGCTGATGGTGCAACAGTGTATGTAGGCTTGATCAACTTGAGGAGGTTGATAGTATCAGGTGGTGAACCAGGAGATAGGATACCACTTGATAAGCTGATAATAGAGTTCTGATGGTGTTGGAGTGCAACCTGATTGTGATATTATAGAGTATAGGATTCATTATTATTATATGTGTGTATGTATCGTGTATGTGCTTTGTCCAGTAAATGTGTCACAATTTGCTGGTGTTTGCCCTTGTCCTAGTGAGGCTTCCCAGGAGGTAGTAAAGAAGGAGAGAGAGAGAGAAAGAACCAAGAACCACTGCCGTGACAGGGTAGGAGGTAATACTAGTAAGTCATAGGGGATTGAGGAGATCATATCTCATAAGGAGAGAGTGGGGAGTCACAGCGGCTCGAGTGGGTGTGTGCACGTGACAACGAGGCTAAGTGTTGGAGCCGCATCCCCTAAACGTGTGACGTTGAGCCCCTCTCCAAGAGCCAGAAGCACCAAGGGTGATCTCCTAGTATAAGCACTCTGCCGAGTTGTGGGTTGGGTTGTCCATAGAGAAGGATCAACGACGACAACACCAACCAACCCACAGTCTATAATAATAAATTGGGGGCCTGTGTCCGGGAGAGTGAACTGACACACCCACACCCTGTCCAAGAGTGGATTTGTACACCCCTGCTGAGATAAACTGTGTGACCGCAGGTGTATACTCTCTCTCTTGGGAAGACTCACAGGACAAAGATGGATAAGGTGCAAGCGTTTGTGGAGTCAGGCAAGCCTGAGGACTTGGAAGGTTGCACGAGGGATCAATTGAAACAAATAGCAGAAAAATGTGGCCTTAGGTTGAAAGCATCTAAAGTAGCTGGGATGAAGGATGAGATCCTGAGGCAGTTAAGAGCCAAAAATGAAGCGGCAGAGCAAGGAGCCCAAAAAGGAGCTGAAAGTGGAAAGGAGGATGATGGGCAGGATGAAGTGAGATCCCAGGGATCGAGTAGGAGCAGCAAGAGTAGCCGCAGTAGCAGGAGTAGCCGAAATAGGAGCTTGGAGAGATTCCAGTTAGAGCTCCAGATGCAGCAACAACGAGAGGACAAGGAAAGACAGTTCCAGCTGGAAAAGATGAAATTAGAACTCCAGATGAAAAATGAAGCAGAGAAGGAAAAAGAAAAAACCAGACTGGAAATAGAAAAAGAGGAAAGCAAGACTAGAGGTGGAGAAAGAAAAAGAGAAAACCAGAGTAAGAGAACTGGAGTTGGAACAGGAGAAAGAAAAAGCCCAAGTCGAAAAAGAAAAAGAGAGAACAAAACAAATGCAGATAGAAGCGAATAGAACCTTGGCTGAGCAAAGGATTGAACATGGGTTGCCAGAGAGCACCACCCAGGTATCACACCCACCAGATGTTAGGGTTAGGGAGAAGGACATTCCCTTGTTTGTTCCCGAAGAGGCAGAGAGCTTTTTCGAGCACTTTGAAAAAGTAGCCAGTATCAAGGAGTGGCCACAGGAGGAATGGGCCCAGCTGGTCCAGTTAAGATTGACCGGTGCAGCCAGGGAGGCATACACCCAATTGTCACTGGAAGAGTGCCAGGATTATGCCACAGTAAAGAGCAGCATATTGCGCTCGTTTCAGTTAACCCCAGAAGCTTATAGAAAAGCGCTTCAGAGAGATGATCAAAGTTGGAGCGTGTACTTTTGCTGAGACAGCAAGAGATCTGGAAAGACGATTCCAGAAGTGGATTGAGGCTGCGGGAGTTGGATCTTATGCTGACCTGAAGCAACTGATGGTCATGGAGAAGTTCTTGGAGATGATGCATCCCGAAACAAAGTTCAAGATCCAAGAAGCAGGATAATGGAGGTGAAAGATGCCGCAGATAGGGCGGATATGATTACTGAAGCATACAAGAGCTTGAGGGAGAACAGAGTGAGAAGTGAGGCGAGATGCAGCAATAGCAGACCCAGTGGAGTCTGGGGAGGAAGAAATTATGAAAGACCCAGAGGAGTCTGGGTTGAGAAAAATTTTGATAAATGGGCAGATAAAAGTAAGTACCCTAAAACTCAGAAGAGTAGGTCGCACACTTCATCTGAAAGTGAAGATGGAGGAGCAAAACGAGAAACTATTCGTGATCCAGGGAATCAAGAGTCCAGTAAAGCTCCACAGAGTACGAGTAGTACGTCTGGCCCGAGGAACTCCAATACGAGTGGGCAGAGTCAGAGCTACTCTGGTACATATAGAAGAGACTTTTCCCAGATGAGATGTTACAATTGTAACGGATTGGGTCACGTGATGCGAGATTGTCGGCAGGGCAAGAGAGTTGTGACCCTGGCCATGTGTGACCCCCGAAGTAAATATACTAAGGTGTTCCGAGACAAACCACAGAAGATGAAACTTAGTGAACGAGAGGTATAGGCCGTTCATGAGCAAAGGTTGGATCAGTGTAGGAGGCCAACCTGAGGTAGAAGTTGGTATCTTAAGAGATACCGGAGCTAATCAGAGCTTGATTGCGAGAAGCCTGATTGGGAATGATCGACGGTTAGCTGGCAGGAGTAAGATGAGAGTATATGGGTTATTGGCTGAGAGTGACATGCCCGTATGTACTGTCCAGCTAAGGTCGGAATATGTGGTCGGCAGAGGTGATGTTGGGAGTGTGCCCCGACATACCTGTTCCAGGAGTCCAAGTGATCCTGGGGAATGACTTGTGCGGGACAAAGGTGTTGCCGAGAGTCGTAGCGGAGACTGTGCCAGAGGAGTGCCCAGAAGGCCACGGCACGGGTGGGACACCTGAGAGTGTGAACCTGACTGACATCCGAGGAGATGCGTCAGGAGACCGCCAAGCCATTGAGTACCCTGTCTCGGTAGTGACGAAGGCAGAAGTGGCCGACGAGGAAGACACTGGAGAAGGTGAGACAGTGTCGATTCAGCCGGTGGAAGATATAGATGTAGATATAGCATGGCTGTTTGATGAAGGTCCAGCCCAGGAAAATGAAGTCTCAGTGAGGTCAAAAGTGAAGATGGCCCAGCCGAGGAAGACTCATGTGAAGAGAGCGGACCTGAGTAGAGCCCAGACTGCTGAGATTAAGGGTCAGAAGGTGAATGCAACTGTGCTGAGTAGGAATGAGGAAAGATGTGGACAGACTGAGGACGAGAGTAGAGCGTCAAATCGTCCACGAGCACAGAGGCATATGGATAGTGGAGTTAAGTTGTTTGAGATGTCAAGAGTTGGCATGTTTCACAGAAAACGAGGCGGAAAGATAGTGAAGAAGAGTAATAGCCGAGAAAATGAAAGGAGAAGAGACAGTATGTGTGGAGAGATGCTTACGGGCACTCTGGGAGAGATAGAGCGACCGTGTACGGTCAAGTGCTGTTGGATGTAATACAGTGCCCGAAGAAACTTTTAGGGAACGAAGAAGAGTTGAAGGAGAAGAAATGGAGTTGTATAGAGGTGAAAAGTGGGGGAAGAGGAAGATGATACAAGCATGGAGGAATAGAAGAAAGCCGAGGACTCGGTGGGAGTCGAACAGGATGAGGTCTCGGATATATGAGGAGACGAAAGGGAGGAGCGTCGGTGAAGACGAGGGAGTGAAGTATGATGACGGGAGACGAAAGTATAATGGCAGTAGATGGAAGAGTGAAGGCGACAGAGGAGGTACAGACAATAGATGTCTGACTCTGGACGAGAAGAGAAGAAGACGAGGAACGGAGGATGGAGACAGTAAGTAGAGTGGACCGATGGAGTGCAGGCGTCCTAGGAGGACAGCCTAGCCAAGAGGTGTCAGAGAGGTCAAATCGTTTATGAGAAGATCATGTTTCTGGAGAGAGGTGAGCCAGATGTTGCAAGGAGCAACGAACTAATTGCAGACTCTTAAGGGAGTACGTAAGCAGATCAACGGGTCGAACCAGTCGGTTGAAGAACGAGACAGGGTGGTGGCGGATGTATTATCCCGAGCTTTGCCACTAGAATAACTCAAAAATAAGGGGAGGGGAGTGTTATGATCTCAGCCTACAGGAGAAACGAGTCTCCCTCCTTGAGAGTTATTCGTCAAGCCTGACCTGATTAGAAGGTCTAGCGAATATTGAAGTGATAACGCATATGTAAAATAGTTGCTTGGATATGTATAACAGTTTGAGATCATGGGCAATGAAGAAGAAAACAGATAAATGACTGGCGAGGAGATGTGGACATTTTGCTGGAGGCGTGAGGCTCGCTTCCGGAGGACCTTGACCTCACTTGAGTGCCAGACAACGCAGGGGGAAGCCGCGCTCCATTTGAGCTCCCGCCAGAAGGGAACCCCTAGTGATATATCTCGAAGAGAAGAGAAGTGTGTAGACGTGCCAGCTGTGGAACCGAGCTGGGAACGTTGTGGTATCAAGTCCTGGTCGACGAGCAGAGTTAATAAGCTACTCAGAGGCATTTTCGTGGGCTGTGTGGAGCGCCCTGACCAGACGCCGTCAGAGGAAAAGCGCCCTCGATCAGTTAATCTGTGGTTTGTCTTTTGGGGAAGAAGTTGCTGAGAACTTCGAAGCCAGCAGATGAAGTAGCTGATGAGACTCCAAGGTAGTGGAGCAGAGGACCTCGAGCTGTGAGGAGAAGCAGCAGTGAAGAGGAGTGTCACGTGCTTCTGTAGAGGTGGAGGAGCACCACAGTTGCTCAGGGAAACTTCATGGTGTAGCAGCCAAGAGAGCTGTGGAGGACCCTAGCAGAAGGGTGAAGCACCGTAGTTGCTCAAGGAAACTTCATGATAGCAGCCTGGAGGAGCTGCAGAGGATCCTGGTAGTGAAGCCCGGAAGAACCTAAGGATATTAGGGTAGTGAACTTCCAGAGGTGGAAGGGGAAGTTCTGGTGGATTACTTATAGAGAGTTGATAGTGTTTGGTTGTCATTAGCGTGCAAGACGCAGTGAGAGGTGAGTGACTGTTGGCATTCTTATGTCAAGGAGTTTTTTATACTGAAGTATCAATGAACATTTATACTGGTATATGTTATGCATTCAAATGCTGATTTTCTATATATATATGTTATCTTGCTGATGGTGCAACAGTGTATGTAGGCTTGATCAACTTGAGGAGGTTGATAGTATCAGGTGGTGAACCAGGAGATAGGGATACCACTTGATAAGCTGATAATAGAGTTCTGATGGTGTTGGAGTGCAACCTGATTGTGATATTATAGAGTATAGGATTCATTATTATTATATGTGTGTATGTATCGTGTATGTGCTTTGTCCAGTAAATGTGTCACAATTTGCTGGTGTTTGCCCTTGTCCTAGTGAGGCTTCCCAGGAGGTAGTAAGAAGGAGAGAGAGAGAGAAAGAACCAAGAACCACTGCCGTGGACAGGGTAGGAGGTAATACTAGTAAGTCATAGGGGATTGAGGAGATCATATCTCATAAGGAGAGAGTGGGGAGTCACAGCGGCTCGAGTGGGTGTGTGCACGTGACAACGAGGCTAAGTGTTGGAGCCGCATCCCCTAAACGTGTGACGTTGAGCCCCTCTCCAAGAGCCAGAAGCGCCAAGGGTGATCTCCTAGTATAAGCACTCTGCCGAGTTGTGGGTTGGGTTGTCCATAGAGAAGGATCAACGACGACAACACCAACCAACCCACAGTCTATAATAACATACACTACACATACACTACACACACACTACTCATACACAACACGTACACTACACACACACTACACACTCACTACACATACACTATACATACACTACACATACACTACACATACACTACACATACACTACACACACACTACACATACACTACACGTACAATACACACACACTACACATACACTACACACACACTACACATACACTACACATACACATACACTACACGTACACTTCACATACACTACACACACACTACACATACACTACATGTACACTACACATACACTACACACACACTACACGTACACTAGACGTACACTACACACACACTACACGTACACTACACATACACTACACTCACACTACACACACACTACACATACACTACACACACACTACACATACACTACACGTACACTACACACACACTACACACACACTACACATACACTACACTACACACATACACTACACATACACTATACATACACTACACATACACTACACGTACACTACACACACACTACACGTACACTACACGTACACTACACGTACACTACACACACACTACACACACACTACACGTACACTACACATACACTACACGTACACTACACACACACACTACACATACACTACACGTACACTACACACACACACTACACATACACTACACACACACACTACACATACACTACACGTACACTGCACATACACTTCCGTACACTACACATACACTTCACATACACTACACATATACTACACATATACTACACATACACTAAACGTACACTACACATACACTACACATACACTACATGTACACTTCACGTACACTACACATACACTTCACATACACTACACATACACTACACACATACACTACACATACACTATACATACACTACACATACACTACACATTGTTATGATCTCAGCCTACAGGAGAAACGAGTCTCCCTCCTTGAGAGTTATTCGTCAAGCCTGACCTGATTAGAAGGTCTAGCGAATATTGAAGTGATAACGCATATGTAAAATAGTTGCTTGGATATGTATAACAGTTTGAGATCATGGGCAATGAAGAAGAAAACAGATAAATGACTGGCGAGGAGATGTGGACATTTTGCTGGAGGCGTGAGGCTCGCTTCCGGAGGACCTTGACCTCACTTGAGTGCCAGACATCGCAGGGGGAAGCCGCGCTCCATTTGAGCTCCCGCCAGAAGGGAACCCCTAGTGATATATCTCGAAGAGAAGAGAAGTGTGTAGACGTGCCAGCTGTGGAACCGAGCTGGGAACGTTGTGGTATCAAGTCCTGGTCGACGAGCAGAGTTTAATAAGCTACTCAGAGGCATTTTCGTGGGCTGTGTGGAGCGCCCTGACCAGACGCCGTCAGAGGAAAAGCGCCCTCGATCAGTTAATCTGTGGTTTGTCTTTTGGGGAAGAAGTTGCTGAGAACTTCGAAGCCAGCAGATGAAGTAGCTGATGAGACTCCAAGGTAGTGGAGCAGAGGACCTCGAGCTGTGAGGAGAAGCAGCAGTGAAGAGGAGTGTCACGTGCTTCTGTAGAGGTGGAGAAGCACCATAGTTGCTCAGGGAAACTTCATGGTGTAGCAGCCAAGAGAGCTGTGGAGGACCCTAGCAGAAGGGTGAAGCACCGTAGTTGCTCAAGAAAACTTCATGATAGCAGCCTGGAGGAGCTGCAGAGGATCCTGGTAGTGAAGCCCGGAAGAACCTAAGGATATTAGGGTAGTGAACTTCCAGAGGTGGAAGGGGAAGTTCTGGTGGATTACTTATAGGGAGTTGATAGTGTTTGGTTGTCATTAGCGTGCAAGACGCAGTGAGAGGTGAGTGACTGTTGGCATTCTTATGTCAAGGAGTTTTTTATACTGAAGTATCAATGAACATTTATACTGGTATATGTTATTGCATTCAAATGCTGATTTTCTATATATATATGTTATCTTGCTGATGGTGCAACAGTGTATGTAGGCTTGATCAACTTGAGGAGGTTGATAGTATCAGGTGGTGAACCAGGAGATAGGATACCACTTGATAAGCTGATAATAGAGTTCTGATGGTGTTGGAGTGCAACCTGATTGTGATATTATAGAGTATAGGATTCATTATTATTATATGTGTGTATGTATCGTGTATGTGCTTTGTCCAGTAAATGTGTCACAATTTGCTGGTGTTTGCCCTTGTCCTAGTGAGGCTTCCCAGGAGGTAGTAAAGAAGGAGAGAGAGAGAGAAAGAACCAAGAACCACTGCCGTGGACAGGGTAGGAGGTAATACTAGTAAGTCATAGGGGATTGAGGAGATCATATCTCATAAGGAGAGAGTGGGGAGTCACAGCGGCTCGAGTGGGTGTGTGCACGTGACAACGAGGCTAAGTGTTGGAGCCGCATCCCCTAAACGTGTGACGTTGAGCCCCTCTCCAAGAGCCAGAAGCACCAAGGGTGATCTCCTAGTATAAGCACTCTGCCGAGTTGTGGGTTGGGTTGTCCATAGAGAAGGATCAACGACGACAACACCAACCAACCCACAGTCTATAATAATAAATTGGGGGCCTGTGTCCGGGAGAGTGAACTGACACACCCACACCCTGTCCAAGAGTGGATTTGTACACCCCTGCTGAGATAAACTGTGTGACCCGCAGGTGTATACTCTCTCTCTTGGGAAGACTCACAGGACAAAGATGGATAAGGTGCAAGCGTTTGTGGAGTCAGGCAAGCCTGAGGACTTGGAAGGTTGCACGAGGGATCAATTGAAACAAATAGCAGAAAAATGTGGCCTTAGGTTGAAAGCATCTAAAGTAGCTGGGATGAAGGATGAGATCCTGAGGCAGTTAAGAGCCAAAAATGAAGCGGCAGAGCAAGGAGCCCAAAAAGGAGATGAAAGTGGAAAGGAGGATGATGGGCAGGATGAAGTGAGATCCCTGGGATCGAGTAGGAGCAGCAAGAGTAGCCGCAGTAGCAGGAGTAGCCGAAATAGGAGCTTGGAGAGATTCCAGTTAGAGCTCCAGATGCAGCAACAACGAGAGGACAAGGAAAGACAGTTCCAGCTGGAAAAGATGAAATTAGAACTCCAGATGAAAAATGAAGCAGAGAAGGAAAAAGAAAAAACCAGACTGGAAATAGAAAAAGAGAAAGCAAGACTAGAGGTGGAGAAAGAAAAAGAGAAAACCAGAGTAAGAGAACTGGAGTTGGAACAGGAGAAAGAAAAAGCCCAAGTCGAAAAAGAAAAAGAGAGAACAAAACAAATGCAGATAGAAGCGAATAGAACCTTGGCTGAGCAAAGGATTGAACATGGGTTGCCAGAGAGCACCACCCAGGTATCACACCCACCAGATGTTAGGGTTAGGGAGAAGGACATTCCCTTGTTTGTTCCCGAAGAGGCAGAGAGCTTTTTCGAGCACTTTGAAAAAGTAGCCAGTATCAAGGAGTGGCCACAGGAGGAATGGGCCCAGCTGGTCCAGTTAAGATTGACCGGTGCAGCCAGGGAGGCATACACCCAATTGTCACTGGAAGAGTGCCAGGATTATGCCACAGTAAAGAGCAGCATATTGCGCTCGTTTCAGTTAACCCCAGAAGCTTATAGAAAGCGCTTCAGAGAGATGATCAAAGTTGGAGCGTGTACTTTTGCTGAGACAGCAAGAGATCTGGAAAGACGATTCCAGAAGTGGATTGAGGCTGCGGGAGTTGGATCTTATGCTGACCTGAAGCAACTGATGGTCATGGAGAAGTTCTTGGAGATGATGCATCCCGAAACAAAGTTCAAGATCCAAGAAGCAGGGATAATGGAGGTGAAAGATGCCGCAGATAGGGCGGATATGATTACTGAAGCATACAAGAGCTTGAGGGAGAACAGAGTGAGAAGTGAGGCGAGATGCAGCAATAGCAGACCCAGTGGAGTCTGGGGAGGAAGAAATTATGAAAGACCCAGAGGAGTCTGGGTTGAGAAAAATTTTGATAAATGGGCAGATAAAGTAAGTACCCTAAAACTCAGAAGAGTAGGTCGCACACTTCATCTGAAAGTGAAGATGGAGGAGCAAAACGAGAAACTATTCGTGATCCAGGGAATCAAGAGTCCAGTAAAGCTCCACAGAGTACGAGTAGTACGTCTGGCCCGAGGAACTCCAATACGAGTGGGCAGAGTCAGAGCTACTCTGGTACATATAGAAGAGACTTTTCCCAGATGAGATGTTACAATTGTAACGGATTGGGTCACGTGATGCGAGATTGTCGGCAGGGCAAGAGAGTTGTGACCCTGGCCATGTGTGACCCCCGAAGTAAATATACTAAGGTGTTCCGAGACAAACCACAGAAGATGAACTTAGTGAACGAGAGGTATAGGCCGTTCATGAGCAAAGGTTGGATCAGTGTAGGAGGCCAACCTGAGGTAGAAGTTGGTATCTTAAGAGATACCGGAGCTAATCAGAGCTTGATTGCGAGAAGCCTGATTGGGAATGATCGACGGTTAGCTGGCAGGAGTAAGATGAGAGTATATGGGTTATTGGCTGAGAGTGACATGCCCGTATGTACTGTCCAGCTAAGGTCGGAATATGTGTCGGCAGAGGTGATGTTGGGAGTGTGCCCCGACATACCTGTTCCAGGAGTCCAAGTGATCCTGGGGAATGACTTGTGCGGGACAAAGGTGTTGCCGAGAGTCGTAGCGGAGACTGTGCCAGAGGAGTGCCCAGAAGGCCACGGCACGGGTGGGACACCTGAGAGTGTGAACCTGACTGACATCCGAGGAGATGCGTCAGGAGACCGCCAAGCCATTGAGTACCCTGTCTCGGTAGTGACGAAGGCAGAAGTGGCCGACGAGGAAGACACTGGAGAAGGTGAGACAGTGTCGATTCAGCCGGTGGAAGATATAGATGTAGATATAGCATGGCTGTTTGATGAAGGTCCAGCCCAGGAAAATGAAGTCTCAGTGAGGTCAAAAGTGAAGATGGCCCAGCCGAGGAAGACTCATGTGAAGAGAGCGGACCTGAGTAGAGCCCAGACTGCTGAGATTAAGGGTCAGAAGGTGAATGCAACTGTGCTGAGTAGGAATGAGGAAAGATGTGGACAGACTGAGGACGAGAGTAGAGCGTCAAATCGTCCACGAGCACAGAGGCATATGGATAGTGGAGTTAAGTTGTTTGAGATGTCAAGAGTTGGCATGTTTCACAGAAAACGAGGCGGAAAGATAGTGAAGAAGAGTAATAGCCGAGAAAATGAAAGGAGAAGAGACAGTATGTGTGGAGAGATGCTTACGGGCACTCTGGGAGAGATAGAGCGACGTGTACGGTCGAGTGCTGTTGGATGTAATACAGTGCCCGAAGAAACTTTTAGGGAACGAAGAAGAGTTGAAGGAGAAGAAATGGAGTTGTATAGAGGTGAAAAGTGGGGGAAGAGGAAGATGATACAAGCATGGAGGAATAGAAGAAAGCCGAGGACTCGGTGGGAGTCGAACAGGATGAGGTCTCGGATATATGAGGAGACGAAAGGGAGGAGCGTCGGTGAAGACGAGGGAGTGAAGTATGATGACGGGAGACGAAAGTATAATGGCAGTAGATGGAAGAGTGAAGGCGACAGAGGAGGTACAGACAATAGATGTCTGACTCTGGACGAGAAGAGAAGAAGACGAGGAAACGGAGGATGGAGACAGTAAGTAGAGTGGACCGATGGAGTGCAGGCGTCCTAGGAGGACAGCCTAGCCAAGAGGTGTCAGAGAGGTCAAATCGTTTATGAGAAGATCATGTTTCTGGAGAGAGGTGAGCCAGATGTTGCAAGGAGCAACGAACTAATTGCAGACTCTTAAGGGAGTACGTAAGCAGATCAACGGGTCGAACCAGTCGGTTGAAGAACGAGACAGGGTGGTGGCGGATGTATTATCCCGAGCTTTGCCACTAGAATAACTCAAAAATAAGGGGAGGGGAGTGTTATGATCTCAGCCTACAGGAGAAACGAGTCTCCCTCCTTGAGAGTTATTCGTCAAGCCTGACCTGATTAGAAGGTCTAGCGAATATTGAAGTGATAACGCATATGTAAAATAGTTGCTTGGATATGTATAACAGTTTGAGATCATGGGCAATGAAGAAGAAAACAGATAAATGACTGGCGAGGAGATGTGGACATTTTGCTGGAGGCGTGAGGCTCGCTTCCGGAGGACCTTGACCTCACTTGAGTGCCAGACAACGCAGGGGGAAGCCGCGCTCCATTTGAGCTCCCGCCAGAAGGGAACCCCTAGTGATATATCTCGAAGAGAAGAGAAGTGTGTAGACGTGCCAGCTGTGGAACCGAGCTGGGAACGTTGTGGTATCAAGTCCTGGTCGACGAGCAGAGTTTAATAAGCTACTCAGAGGCATTTTCGTGGGCTGTGTGGAGCGCCCTGACCAGACGCCGTCAGAGGAAAAGCGCCCTCGATCAGTTAATCTGTGGTTTGTCTTTTGGGGAAGAAGTTGCTGAGAACTTCGAAGCCAGCAGATGAAGTAGCTGATGAGACTCCAAGGTAGTGGAGCAGAGGACCTCGAGCTGTGAGGAGAAGCAGCAGTGAAGAGGAGTGTCACGTGCTTCTGTAGAGGTGGAGGAGCACCACAGTTGCTCAGGGAAACTTCATGGTGTAGCAGCCAAGAGAGCTGTGGAGGACCCTAGCAGAAGGGTGAAGCACCGTAGTTGCTCAAGGAAACTTCATGATAGCAGCCTGGAGGAGCTGCAGAGGATCCTGGTAGTGAAGCCCGGAAGAACCTAAGGATATTAGGGTAGTGAACTTCCAGAGGTGGAAGGGGAAGTTCTGGTGGATTACTTATAGAGAGTTGATAGTGTTTGGTTGTCATTAGCGTGCAAGACGCAGTGAGAGGTGAGTGACTGTTGGCATTCTTATGTCAAGGAGTTTTTTATACTGAAGTATCAATGAACATTTATACTGGTATATGTTATTGCATTCAAATGCTGATTTTCTATATATATATGTTATCTTGCTGATGGTGCAACAGTGTATGTAGGCTTGATCAACTTGAGGAGGTTGATAGTATCAGGTGGTGAACCAGGAGATAGGATACCACTTGATAAGCTGATAATAGAGTTCTGATGGTGTTGGAGTGCAACCTGATTGTGATATTATAGAGTATAGGATTCATTATTATTATATGTGTGTATGTATCGTGTATGTGCTTTGTCCAGTAAATGTGTCACAATTTGCTGGTGTTTGCCCTTGTCCTAGTGAGGCTTCCCAGGAGGTAGTAAAGAAGGAGAGAGAGAGAGAAAGAACCAAGAACCACTGCCGTGGACAGGGTAGGAGGTAATACTAGTAAGTCATAGGGGATTGAGGAGATCATATCTCATAAGGAGAGAGTGGGGAGTCACAGCGGCTCGAGTGGGTGTGTGCACGTGACAACGAGGCTAAGTGTTGGAGCCGCATCCCCTAAACGTGTGACGTTGAGCCCCTCTCCAAGAGCCAGAAGCGCCAAGGGTGATCTCCTAGTATAAGCACTCTGCCGAGTTGTGGGTTGGGTTGTCCATAGAGAAGGATCAACGACGACAACACCAACCAACCCACAGTCTATAATAACATACACTACACATACACTACACACACACTACTCATACACAACACGTACACTACACACACACTACACACTCACTACACATACACTATACATACACTACACATACACTACACATACACTACACATACACTACACACACACTACACATACACTACACGTACAATACACACACACTACACATACACTACACACACACTACACATACACTACACATACACATACACTACACGTACACTTCACATACACTACACACACACTACACATACACTACATGTACACTACACATACACTACACACACACTACACGTACACTAGACGTACACTACACACACACTACACGTACACTACACATACACTACACTCACACTACACACACACTACACATACACTACACACACACTACACATACACTACACGTACACTACACACACACTACACACACACTACACATACACTACACTACACACATACACTACACATACACTATACATACACTACACATACACTACACGTACACTACACACACACTACACATACACTACACGTACACTACACACACACTACACGTACACTACACGTACACTACACGTACACTACACACACACTACACACACACTACACGTACACTACACATACACTACACGTACACTACACACACACACTACACATACACTACACGTACACTACACACACACACTACACATACACTACACACACACACTACACATACACTACACATACACTACACGTACACTGCACATACACTTCCGTACACTACACATACACTTCACATACACTACACATATACTACACATATACTACACATACACTAAACGTACACTACACATACACTACACATACACTACATGTACACTTCACGTACACTACACATACACTTCACATACACTACACATACACTACACACATACACTACACATACACTATACATACACTACACATACACTACACATTGTTATGATCTCAGCCTACAGGAGAAACGAGTCTCCCTCCTTGAGAGTTATTCGTCAAGCCTGACCTGATTAGAAGGTCTAGCGAATATTGAAGTGATAACGCATATGTAAAATAGTTGCTTGGATATGTATAACAGTTTGAGATCATGGGCAATGAAGAAGAAAACAGATAAATGACTGGCGAGGAGATGTGGACATTTTGCTGGAGGCGTGAGGCTCGCTTCCGGAGGACCTTGACCTCACTTGAGTGCCAGACATCGCAGGGGGAAGCCGCGCTCCATTTGAGCTCCCGCCAGAAGGGAACCCCTAGTGATATATCTCGAAGAGAAGAGAAGTGTGTAGACGTGCCAGCTGTGGAACCGAGCTGGGAACGTTGTGGTATCAAGTCCTGGTCGACGAGCAGAGTTTAATAAGCTACTCAGAGGCATTTTCGTGGGCTGTGTGGAGCGCCCTGACCAGACGCCGTCAGAGGAAAAGCGCCCTCGATCAGTTAATCTGTGGTTTGTCTTTTGGGGAAGAAGTTGCTGAGAACTTCGAAGCCAGCAGATGAAGTAGCTGATGAGACTCCAAGGTAGTGGAGCAGAGGACCTCGAGCTGTGAGGAGAAGCAGCAGTGAAGAGGAGTGTCACGTGCTTCTGTAGAGGTGGAGAAGCACCATAGTTGCTCAGGGAAACTTCATGGTGTAGCAGCCAAGAGAGCTGTGGAGGACCCTAGCAGAAGGGTGAAGCACCGTAGTTGCTCAAGAAAACTTCATGATAGCAGCCTGGAGGAGCTGCAGAGGATCCTGGTAGTGAAGCCCGGAAGAACCTAAGGATATTAGGGTAGTGAACTTCCAGAGGTGGAAGGGGAAGTTCTGGTGGATTACTTATAGGGAGTTGATAGTGTTTGGTTGTCATTAGCGTGCAAGACGCAGTGAGAGGTGAGTGACTGTTGGCATTCTTATGTCAAGGAGTTTTTTATACTGAAGTATCAATGAACATTTATACTGGTATATGTTATTGCATTCAAATGCTGATTTTCTATATATATATGTTATCTTGCTGATGGTGCAACAGTGTATGTAGGCTTGATCAACTTGAGGAGGTTGATAGTATCAGGTGGTGAACCAGGAGATAGGATACCACTTGATAAGCTGATAATAGAGTTCTGATGGTGTTGGAGTGCAACCTGATTGTGATATTATAGAGTATAGGATTCATTATTATTATATGTGTGTATGTATCGTGTATGTGCTTTGTCCAGTAAATGTGTCACAATTTGCTGGTGTTTGCCCTTGTCCTAGTGAGGCTTCCCAGGAGGTAGTAAAGAAGGAGAGAGAGAGAGAAAGAACCAAGAACCACTGCCGTGGACAGGGTAGGAGGTAATACTAGTAAGTCATAGGGGATTGAGGAGATCATATCTCATAAGGAGAGAGTGGGGAGTCACAGCGGCTCGAGTGGGTGTGTGCACGTGACAACGAGGCTAAGTGTTGGAGCCGCATCCCCTAAACGTGTGACGTTGAGCCCCTCTCCAAGAGCCAGAAGCACCAAGAGTGATCTCCTAGTATAAGCACTCTGCCGAGTTGTGGGTTGGGTTGTCCATAGAGAAGGATCAACGACGACAACACCAACCAACCCACAGTCTATAATAATAAATTGGGGGCCTGTGTCCGGGAGAGTGAACTGACACACCCACACCCTGTCCAAGAGTGGATTTGTACACCCCTGCTGAGATAAACTGTGTGACCGCAGGTGTATACTCTCTCTCTTGGGAAGACTCACAGGACAAAGATGGATAAGGTGCAAGCGTTTGTGGAGTCAGGCAAGCCTGAGGACTTGGAAGGTTGCACGAGGGATCAATTGAAACAAATAGCAGAAAAATGTGGCCTTAGGTTGAAAGCATCTAAAGTAGCTGGGATGAAGGATGAGATCCTGAGGCAGTTAAGAGCCAAAATGAAGCGGCAGAGCAAGGAGCCCAAAAAGGAGCTGAAAGTGGAAAGGAGGATGATGGGCAGGATGAAGTGAGATCCCAGGGATCGAGTAGGAGCAGCAAGAGTAGCCGCAGTAGCAGGAGTAGCCGAAATAGGAGCTTGGAGAGATTCCAGTTAGAGCTCCAGATGCAGCAACAACGAGAGGACAAGGAAAGACAGTTCCAGCTGGAAAAGATGAAATTAGAACTCCAGATGAAAAATGAAGCAGAGAAGGAAAAAGAAAAAACCAGACTGGAAATAGAAAAAGAGAAAGCAAGACTAGAGGTGGAGAAAGAAAAAGAGAAAACCAGAGTAAGAGAACTGGAGTTGGAACAGGAGAAAGAAAAAGCCCAAGTCGAAAAAGAAAAAGAGAGAACAAAACAAATGCAGATAGAAGCGAATAGAACCTTGGCTGAGCAAAGGATTGAACATGGGTTGCCAGAGAGCACCACCCAGGTATCACACCCACCAGATGTTAGGGTTAGGGAGAAGGACATTCCCTTGTTTGTTCCCGAAGAGGCAGAGAGCTTTTTCGAGCACTTTGAAAAAGTAGCCAGTATCAAGGAGTGGCCACAGGAGGAATGGGCCCAGCTGGTCCAGTTAAGATTGACCGGTGCAGCCAGGGAGGCATACACCCAATTGTCACTGGAAGAGTGCCAGGATTATGCCACAGTAAAGAGCAGCATATTGCGCTCGTTTCAGTTAACCCCAGAAGCTTATAGAAAGCGCTTCAGAGAGATGATCAAAGTTGGAGCGTGTACTTTTGCTGAGACAGCAAGAGATCTGGAAAGACGATTCCAGAAGTGGATTGAGGCTGCGGGAGTTGGATCTTATGCTGACCTGAAGCAACTGATGGTCATGGAGAAGTTCTTGGAGATGATGCATCCCGAAACAAAGTTCAAGATCCAAGAAGCAGGGATAATGGAGGTGAAAGATGCCGCAGATAGGGCGGATATGATTACTGAAGCATACAAGAGCTTGAGGGAGAACAGAGTGAGAAGTGAGGCGAGATGCAGCAATAGCAGACCCAGTGGAGTCTGGGGAGGAAGAAATTATGAAAGACCCAGAGGAGTCTGGGTTGAGAAAAATTTTGATAAATGGGCAGATAAAAGTAAGTACCCTAAAACTCAGAAGAGTAGGTCGCACACTTCATCTGAAAGTGAAGATGGAGGAGCAAAACGAGAAACTATTCGTGATCCAGGGAATCAAGAGTCCAGTAAAGCTCCACAGAGTACGAGTAGTACGTCTGGCCCGAGGAACTCCAATACGAGTGGGCAGAGTCAGAGCTACTCTGGTACATATAGAAGAGACTTTTCCCAGATGAGATGTTACAATTGTAACGGATTGGGTCACGTGATGCGAGATTGTCGGCAGGGCAAGAGAGTTGTGACCCTGGCCATGTGTGACCCCCGAAGTAAATATACTAAGGTGTTCCGAGACAAACCACAGAAGATGAACTTAGTGAACGAGAGGTATAGGCCGTTCATGAGCAAAGGTTGGATCAGTGTAGGAGGCCAACCTGAGGTAGAAGTTGGTATCTTAAGAGATACCGGAGCTAATCAGAGCTTGATTGCGAGAAGCCTGATTGGGAATGATCGACGGTTAGCTGGCAGGAGTAAGATGAGAGTATATGGGTTATTGGCTGAGAGTGACATGCCCGTATGTACTGTCCAGCTAAGGTCGGAATATGTGTCGGCAGAGGTGATGTTGGGAGTGTGCCCCGACATACCTGTTCCAGGAGTCCAAGTGATCCTGGGGAATGACTTGTGCGGGACAAAGGTGTTGCCGAGAGTCGTAGCGGAGACTGTGCCAGAGGAGTGCCCAGAAGGCCACGGCACGGGTGGGACACCTGAGAGTGTGAACCTGACTGACATCCGAGGAGATGCGTCAGGAGACCGCCAAGCCATTGAGTACCCTGTCTCGGTAGTGACGAAGGCAGAAGTGGCCGACGAGGAAGACACTGGAGAAGGTGAGACAGTGTCGATTCAGCCGGTGGAAGATATAGATGTAGATATAGCATGGCTGTTTGATGAAGGTCCAGCCCAGGAAAATGAAGTCTCGGTGAGGTCAAAAGTGAAGATGGCCCAGCCGAGGAAGACTCATGTGAAGAGAGCGGACCTGAGTAGAGCCCAGACTGCTGAGGTTAAGGGTCAGAAGGTGAATGCAACTGTGCTGAGTAGGAATGAGGAAAGATGTGGACAGACTGAGGACGAGAGTAGAGCGTCAAATCGTCCACGAGCACAGAGGCATATGGATAGTGGAGTTAAGTTGTTTGAGATGTCAAGAGTTGGCATGTTTCACAGAAAACGAGGCGGAAAGATAGTGAAGAAGAGTAATAGCCGAGAAAATGAAAGGAGAAGAGACAGTATGTGTGGAGAGATGCTTACGGGCACTCTGGGAGAGATAGAGCGACGTGTACGGTCGAGTGCTGTTGGATGTAATACAGTGCCCGAAGAAACTTTTAGGGAACGAAGAAGAGTTGAAGGAGAAGAAATGGAGTTGTATAGAGGTGAAAAGTGGGGGAAGAGGAAGATGATACAAGCATGGAGGAATAGAAGAAAGCCGAGGACTCGGTGGGAGTCGAACAGGATGAGGTCTCGGATATATGAGGAGACGAAAGGGAGGAGCGTCGGTGAAGACGAGGGAGTGAAGTATGATGACAGGAGACGAAAGTATAATGGCAGTAGATGGAAGAGTGAAGGCGACAGAGGAGGTACAGACAATAGATGTCTGACTCTGGACGAGAAGAGAAGAAGACGAGGAAACGGAGGATGGAGACAGTAAGTAGAGTGGACCGATGGAGTGCAGGCGTCCTAGGAGGACAGCCTAGCCAAGAGGTGTCAGAGAGGTCAAATTGTTTATGAGAAGATCATGTTTCTGGAGAGAGGTGAGCCAGATGTTGCAAGGAGCAACGAACTAATTGCAGACTCTTAAGGGAGTACGTAAGCAGATCAACGGGTCGAACCAGTCGGTTGAAGAACGAGACAGGGTGGTGGCGGATGTATTATCCCGAGCTTTGCCACTAGAATAACTCAAAAATAAGGGGAGGGGAGTGTTATGATCTCAGCCTACAGGAGAAACGAGTCTCCCTCCTTGAGAGTTATTCGTCAAGCCTGACCTGATTAGAAGGTCTAGCGAATATTGAAGTGATAACGCATATGTAAAATAGTTGCTTGGATATGTATAACAGTTTGAGATCATGGGCAATGAAGAAGAAAACAGATAAATGACTGGCGAGGAGATGTGGACATTTTGCTGGAGGCGTGAGGCTCGCTTCCGGAGGACCTTGACCTCACTTGAGTGCCAGACATCGCAGGGGGAAGCCGCGCTCCATTTGAGCTCCCGCCAGAAGGGAACCCCTAGTGATATATCTCGAAGAGAAGAGAAGTGTGTAGACGTGCCAGCTGTGGAACCGAGCTGGGAACGTTGTGGTATCAAGTCCTGGTCGACGAGCAGAGTTTAATAAGCTACTCAGAGGCATTTTCGTGGGCTGTGTGGAGCGCCCTGACCAGACGCCGTCAGAGGAAAAGCGCCCTCGATCAGTTAATCTGTGGTTTGTCTTTTGGGGAAGAAGTTGCTGAGAACTTCGAAGCCAGCAGATGAAGTAGCTGATGAGACTCCAAGGTAGTGGAGCAGAGGACCTCGAGCTGTGAGGAGAAGCAGCAGTGAAGAGGAGTGTCACGTGCTTCTGTAGAGGTGGAGAAGCACCATAGTTGCTCAGGGAAACTTCATGGTGTAGCAGCCAAGAGAGCTGTGGAGGACCCTAGCAGAAGGGTGAAGCACCGTAGTTGCTCAAGGAAACTTCATGATAGCAGCCTGGAGGAGCTGCAGAGGATCCTGGTAGTGAAGCCCGGAAGAACCTAAGGATATTAGGGTAGTGAACTTCCAGAGGTGGAAGGGGAAGTTCTGGTGGATTACTTATAGAGAGTTGATAGTGTTTGGTTGTCATTAGCGTGCAAGACGCAGTGAGAGGTGAGTGACTGTTGGCATTCTTATGTCAAGGAGTTTTTTATACTGAAGTATCAATGAACATTTATACTGGTATATGTTATTGCATTCAAATGCTGATTTTCTATATATATATGTTATCTTGCTGATGGTGCAACAGTGTATGTAGGCTTGATCAACTTGAGGAGGTTGATAGTATCAGGTGGTGAACCAGGAGATAGGATACCACTTGATAAGCTGATAATAGAGTTCTGATGGTGTTGGAGTGCAACCTGATTGTGATATTATAGAGTATAGGATTCATTATTATTATATGTGTGTATGTATCGTGTATGTGCTTTGTCCAGTAAATGTGTCACAATTTGCTGGTGTTTGCCCTTGTCCTAGTGAGGCTTCCCAGGAGGTAGTAAAGAAGGAGAGAGAGAGAGAAAGAACCAAGAACCACTGCCGTGGACAGGGTAGGAGGTAATACTAGTAAGTCATAGGGGATTGAGGAGATCATATCTCATAAGGAGAGAGTGGGGAGTCACAGCAGCTCGAGTGGGTGTGTGCACGTGACAACGAGGCTAAGTGTTGGAGCCGCATCCCCTAAACGTGTGACGTTGAGCCCCTCTCCAAGAGCCAGAAGCGCCAAGGGTGATCTCCTAGTATAAGCACTCTGCCGAGTTGTGGGTTGGGTTGTCCATAGAGAAGGATCAACGACGACAACACCAACCAACCCACAGTCTAAAATAACATACACTACACATACACTACACACACACTACTCATACACAACACGTACACTACACACACACTACACACTCACAACACACACACTACACGTACACTACACACACACTACACATACACTACACATACACTACACACACACTACACATACACTACACGTACACTACACACACACTACACACACACTACACACACACTACACATACACTACACGTACACTACACACACACTACACATACACTACACACACACTACACATACACTACACGTACACTAAACACACACTACACACACACTACACATACACTACACTACACACATACACTACACATACACTATACATACACTACACATACACTACACATACACTACACATACAATGCACACACACTACACGTACACTACACGTACACTAGACGTACACTACACACACACTACACGTACACTACACATACACTACACTCACACTACACACACACTACACATACACTACACACACACTACACATACACTACACGTACACTACACACACACTACACACACACTACACATACACTACACTACACACATACACTACACATACACTATACATACACTACAAATACACTACACGTACACTACACATACACTACACGTACACTACACACACACTACACGTACACTACATACACACTACACACACACTACATACACACTACACACACACTACACACACACTACACACACACTACACATACACTACACACACACTACACACACTACACACACACTACACACACACTACACGTACACTACACATACACTACACACACACTACACACACACTACACGTACACTACACATACACTACACATACACTACACGTACACTACACATACACTACACGTACACTACACGTACACTACACACACACTACACGTACACTACACACACACTACACGTACACTACACACACACTACACGTACACTACATACACACTACACACACACTACATACACACTACACACACACTACACACACACTACACACACACTACACATACACTACACACACACTACACACACTACACACACACTACACACACACTACACGTACACTACACATACACTACACACACACTACACACACACTACACGTACACTACACATACACTACACATACACTACACGTACACTACACATACACTACACGTACACTACACGTACACTACACACACACTACACGTACACTACACACACACTACACGTACACTACACATACACTACCCACACACTACACGTACACTACACATACACAACACACACACTACACACCTACACTACACATACACTACACGTAAACTACACACAAACTACACATACACTACACACACTTCACATACACTACACACACACTACACACACACTACACACACACTACCCACACACTACACATACACTACACACACACTACACACACCCTACACGTACACTACACACACGATACACACACACTACACACACACTACACGTACACTACACACACAATACACGTACACTACACACACACTACACATACACTACACATACACTACACACACACTACACATAGACTACACACCTACACTACACGTACACTACACATACACTACACATACACTACACGTACACTACACACACACACTACACGTACACTACACACACACTACACATACACTACACATAGACTACACACCTACACTACACGTACACTACACACACACTACACATACACTACTCGTACACTACACACACACTACACACACACTACACACCTACACTACACATACACTACACGTACACTACACACACACTACACATACACTACACACACACTTCACATACACTACACACACACTACCCACACACTACACATACACTACACACACACTACACACACACTACACGTACACTACACACACGCTACACACACACTACACACACACTACACGTACACTACACATACACTACACGTACACTACACACACACTACACATACACTACACATACACTACACACACACTACACATACACTACACATAGACTACACCCCTACACTACACGTACACTACACATACACTACACACACACTACACATACACTACACGTACAATACACACACACTACACATACACTACACACACACTACACATACACTACACATACACATACACTACACGTACACTTCACATACACTACACACACACTACACATACACTACATGTACACTACACATACACTACACACACACTACACGTACACTACACATACACTACACGTACACTACACGTACACTACACACACACTACACACACACTACACACACACTACACATACACTACACATACACTACACAAACACTACACGTACACTACACACACACTACACACACACTACACGTACACTACATGTACACTACACACACACTACACATACACTACACACACACTACTCATACACTACACATACACTACACACACACTACACGTACACTACACGTACACTACACACACACACTACACACACACTACACGTACACTACACGTACACTACACGTACACTACACACACACTACACACACACTACACGTACACTACACATACACTACACGTACACTACACACACACACTACACATACACTACACGTACACTACACACACACACTACACATACACTACACACACACACTACACATACACTACACATACACTACACGTACACTGCACATACACTTCCGTACACTACACATACACTTCACATACACTACACATATACTACACATATACTACACATACACTAAACGTACACTACACATACACTACACATACACTACACGTACACTTCACGTACACTACACATACACTTCACATACACTACACTACACACATACACTACACATACACTACACACATACACTACACATACACTATACATACACTACACATACACTACACATACACTACACATACACTACACACACACTACTCATACACAACACGTACACTACACACACACTACACACTCACTACACACACACTACACGTACACTACACACACACTACACATACACTACACATACACTACACACACACTACACATACACTACACGTACACTACACACACACTACACACACACTACACACACACTACACATACACTACACGTACACTACACACACACTACACATACACTACACACACACTACACATACACTACACGTACACTACACACACACTACACACACACTACACATACACTACACTACACACATACACTACACATACACTATACATACACTACACATACACTACACATACACTACACATACAATACACACACTACACGTACACTACACGTACACTAGACGTACACTACACACACACTACACGTACACTACACATACACTACACTCACACTACACACACACTACACATACACTACACACACACTACACATACACTACACGTACACTACACACACACTACACACACACTACACATACACTACACTACACACATACACTACACATACACTATACATACACTACACATACACTACACGTACACTACACACACACTACACATACACTACACGTACACTACACACACACTACACGTACACTACACACACACTACACACACACTACATACACACTACACACACACTACACACACACTACACACACACTACACATACACTACACACACACTACACACACTACACACACACTACACACACACTACACGTACACTACACATACACTACACACACACTACACACACACTACACGTACACTACACATACACTACACATACACTACACGTACACTACACATACACTACACGTACACTACACGTACACTACACACACACTACACGTACACTACACACACACTACACGTACACTACACATACACTACCCACACACTACACGTACACTACACATACACTACACACACACTACACACCTACACTACACATACACTACACGTAAACTACACACAAACTACACATACACTACACACACACTTCACATACACTACACACACACTACACACACACTACACACACACTACCCACACACTACACATACACTACACACACACTACACACACCCTACACGTACACTACACACACGCTACACACACACTACACACACACTACATGTACACTACACACACAATACACGTACACTACACACACACTACACATACACTAAACATACACTACACACACACTACACATAGACTACACACCTACACTACACGTACACTACACATACACTACACATACACTACACGTACACTACACACACACACTACACGTACACTACACACACTACACATACACTACACATACACTACACGTACACTACACATACACTACACGTACACTACACACACACTTCACACACACTATACATACACTACACATACACTACACACACACTACACATACACAACACGTACACTACACATACACTACACATACATTACACGTACACTTTACGTACACTACACTACACACATACACTACACATACACTACACTACACACATACACTACACATACACTACACACACACTACACATACACTACACGTACAATACACACACACTATACATACACTACACACACACTACACATACACTACACATACACATACACTACACGTACACTTCAAGTACACTACACACACACTACACGTACACCACACATACACATACACTACACGTACACTTCACGTACACTACACACACACTACACGTAAACTACACGTACACTACATGTACACTACACATAAACTACACACACACTACACGTACACTACACATACACTACACGTACACTACATGTACACTACACACACACTACACATACACTACACACACACTACACATACACTACACATACACTACACACACAGTACACGTACACTACACACACACTACACACACACTACACGTACACTACATGTACACTACACACACACTACACATACACTACACACACACTACACATACACTACACATACACTACACACACACTACACGTACACTACACGTACACTACACACACACTACACACACACTACACATACACTACACGTACACTACACATACACTACACACACTACACACACACTACACGTACACTACACGTACACTACACGTACACTACACACACACTACACATACACTACATGTACACTACACACACACACTACACATACACTACACACACACACTACACACACACTACACATACACTACACGTACACTGCACATACACTACACATACACTACACGTACACTGCACATACACTATACATACACTACACATACACTACACATATACTACACATATACTACACATACACTACACGTACACTACACATACACTACACATACACTACACGTACACTTCACGTACACTACACATACACTTCACGTACACTCCACTACACACATACACTACACATACACTACACTACACACATACACTACACATACACTCTACATACACTACACATACACTACACACACACTACACATACACTACATACACACTACACATACACTACACGTACACTGCACGTACACTACACACACACTACACGTACACTACACATACACATACACTACACGTACACTTCACGTACACTACACACACACTACACGTACACTACACATACACTACATGTACACTATACATACACTACACACACACTACACGTACACTACACATACACTACACGTACACTACATGTACACTACACACACACTACACATACACTACACATACACTACACGTACACTACATGTACACTACACATACACTACACGTAAACTACACACAAACTACACATACACTACACACACACTTCACATACACTACACACACACTACACACACACTACACACACACTACCCACACACTACACATACACTACACACACACTACACACACCCTACACGTACACTACACACACGCTACACACACACTACACACACACTACACGTACACTACACACACAATACACGTACACTACACACACACTACACATACACTAAACATACACTACACACACTCTACACATAGACTACACACCTACACTACACGTACACTACACATACACTACACATACACTACACGTACACTACACACACACACTACACGTACACTACACACACTACACATACACTACACATACACTACACGTACACTACACATACACTACACGTACACTACACACACACTTCACACACACTATACATACACTACACATACACTACACACACACTACACATACACTACACGTACACTACACATACACTACACATACATTACACGTACACTTTACGTACACTACACTACACACATACACTACACATACACTACACTACACACATACACTACACATACACTACACACACACTACACATACACTACACGTACAATACACACACACTATACATACACTACACACACACTACACATACACTACACATACACATACACTACACGTACACTTCAAGTACACTACACACACACTACACGTACACCACACATACACATACACTACACGTACACTTCACGTACACTACACACACACTACACGTACACTACACGTACACTACATGTACACTACACATACACTACACACACACTACACGTACACTACACATACACTACACGTACACTACATGTACACTACACACACACTACACATACACTACACACACACTACACATACACTACACATACACTACACACACAGTACACGTACACTACACACACACTACACACACACTACACGTACACTACATGTACACTACACACACACTACACATACACTACACACACACTACACATACACTACACATACACTACACACACACTACACGTACACTACACGTACACTACACACACACTACACACACACTACACATACACTACACGTACACTACACATACACTACACACACTACACACACACTACACGTACACTACACGTACACTACACGTACACTACACACACACTACACATACACTACATGTACACTACACACACACACTACACATACACTACACACACACACTACACACACACAACACATACACTACACGTACACTGCACATACACTACACATACACTACACGTACACTGCACATACACTATACATACACTACACATACACTACACATATACTACACATATACTACACATACACTACACGTACACTACACATGCACTACACATACACTACACGTACACTTCACGTACACTACACATACACTTCACGTACACTCCACTACACACATACACTACACATACACTACACTACACACATACACTACACATACACTCTACATACACTACACATACACTACACACACACTACACATACACTACATACACACTACACATACACTACACGTACACTGCACGTACACTACACACACACTACACGTACACTACACATACACATACACTACACGTACACTTCACGTACACTACACACACACTACACGTACACTACACATACACTACATGTACACTATACATACACTACACACACACTACACGTACACTACACATACACTACACGTACACTACATGTACACTACACACACACTACACATACACTACACATACACTACACGTACACTACATGTACACTACACATACACTACACATGCACTACACGTACACTACACACACACTACACATACACTACACATACACATACACTACACGTACACTACACATGCACTACACGTACACTACACATACACTACACACACACTACACGTACACTACACACACACCCCACATACACTACACATACACTACACGTACACTACATGTACACTACACATACACTACACATGCACTACACGTACACTACACATACACTACACACACACTACACACACACTACACATACACTACACACACACTACACATACACTACACACACACTACACATACACTACACACACACATACACTACACGTACACTACATGTACACTACACACACACTACACGTACACTTCATGTACACTACACACACACTACACGTACACTACACACACACTACACGTACACTACACATACAATACATGTACACTACACACTACACGTACACTACACGTACACTACACACACACTACACGTACACTACACGTACACTACACGTACACTACACATACACTACACGTACTCTACATGTACACTACACACACACTTCACATACACTACACACACATACACTACACACACACTACACGTACACTACACATACACTACACACACACTACACGTACACTACACACACACTACACGTACACTACACATACAATACACGTACACTACACACACACTACACGTACACTACACGTACACTACACACACACTACACATACACTACACGTACACTACACGTACACTACACATACACTACACGTACACTACACATACACTACACGTACACTACACACACACTACACGTACACTACACGTACACTACACATACACTAAACGTACACTACATGTACACTACACATACACTACACATACACTACACGTACACTACACGTACACTACACACACACTACACGTACACTACAAACACACTACACACACACTACACATACACTACACGTACACTACACGTACACTACACACACACTACACACACACTACACACACACTACACACACACTACACATACACTACACATACACTACACGTACACTACACGTACACTACACACACACTACACATACACTACACATACACTACATGTACACTACACACACACTATACATACACTACACATACACTACACATACACTACACACACACAACACATACACTACACACACACTACACATACACTACACATACACATACACTTCACGTACACTATACTACACACATACACTACACATACACTACACTACACACATACCATACACATACACTATACACACACTACACATACACTACACATACACTACACATACACTACACATACACTACACACACACTACACACACACTACACATACACTACACATACACTACACATACACTACACCTACACTACACACACACTACACATACACTACACATACACTACACATACACTTCACACACACTACACACACACTACACATACACTACACATACTCTACACGTACACTACACGTACACTACACACTCACTACACGTACACTACACACACACTACACACACACTACACATACACTACACGTACACTACACACACACTACACACACACTACACACACACTACACGTACACTACACGTACACTACACGTACACTACACGTACACTACACACACACTACACACACACTACACGTACACTACACACACACTACACATACACTACACATACACTACACGTACACTACACGTACACTACACACACACTACACATACACTACACGTACACTTCATGTACACTACACACACACTACACATACACTACACATACACTACACATACACTACACACACACTACACATACACTACACACACACTACACATACACTACACATACACATACACTTCACGTACACTACACTACACACATACACTACACATACACTACACTACACACAAACACTACACATACACTATACATACACTTCACATACACTAGACATACACTACATACACACTTCACATACACTACACGTACATTACACACACACTACACATACACTACACACACACTACACATACACTACACATACACATACACTACACGTACACTACACGTACACTTCACGTACACTACACACACACTACACATACACTACACACACACTACATGTACACTACACATACACTACACACACACTACACATGCACTACACACAAACTACACATACAATACATGTACACTACACACACACTACACGTACACTACATGTACACTACACATACACTACACATACACTTTACGTACACTACACTACACACATACACTACACATACACTACACTACACACATACACTACACATACACTATACATACACTACACATACACTACACATACACTACACATACACTACACACACCACTACACACACACTACACGTACAATACACACACACTACACATACACCACACACACACTACACATACACTACACATACACATACACTACATGTACACTAGAAGTACACTACACACACACTACACGTACACTACACATACACATACACTACACGTACACTTCACGTACACTACACACACACTACACGTACACTACACATACACTATATGTACACTACACATACACTACACACACACTACACGTACACTACACATACACTACACGTACACTACATGTACACTACACCCACACTACACATACACTACACACACACTACACATACACTACACATACACTACACACACACTACACGTACACTACACACACACTACACACACACTACACGTACACTACATGTACACTACACACACACTACACATACACTACACACACACTACACATACACTACACATACACTACACACACACTACACGTACACTACACGTACACTACACACACACTACACACACACTACACGTACACTACACGTACACAACACGTACACTACACACACACACTACACATACACTACACGTACACTACACGTACACTACACGTACACTACACACACACACTACACATACACTACACGTACACTACACACACACACTACACATACACTACACACACACACTACACATACACTACACATACACTACACATATACTACACATATACTACACATACACTACACGTACACTACACATACACTACACATACACTACACGTACACTTCACATACACTACACATGCACTTCACATACACTACACTACACACATACACTACACATACACTACACTACACACATACACTACACATACACTATACATACACTACACATACACTACACATACACTACACATACACTACACACACACTACACATACACTACACGTACACTACACACACACTACACACACACACTACACACACACTACACGTACACTACACACACACTACACATACACTACACATACACTACACACACACTACACATACACTACACGTACACTACACACACACTGCACATACACTACACACACACTATACATACACTACACGTACACTACACACACACTACACATACACTACACACACACTACACATACACTACACGTACACTACACATACACTACACATACACTATACATACAGTACACATACACTACACATACACTACACATACACTACACACACACTACACATACACTACACGTACACTACACACACACTACACACACACTACACACACGCTACACGTACACTACACACACACTACACATACACTACACATACACTACACACACACTACACATACACTACACGTACACTACACACACACTACACATACACTACACACACACTACACATACACTACACGTACACTACACACACACTACACATACACTACACACACACTACACATACACTACACGTACACTACACACACACTACACACACACTACACATACACTACACTACACACATACACTACACATACACTATACATACACTACACATACACTACACATATACTACACACACACTACACGTACACTACACGTACACTACACGTACACTACACACACACTACACGTACATTACACATACACTACACTCACACTACACACACACTACACATACACTACACACACACTACACATACACTACACGTACACTACACACACACTGCACACACACTACACATACACTACACTACACACATACACTACACATACACTATACATACACTACACATACACTACACGTACACTACACACACACTACACACACACTACACATACACTACACGTACACTACACACACACTACACGTACACTACACACACACTACACACACACTACATACACACTACACACACACTACACACACACTACACACACACTACACATACACTACACACACACTACACACACACTACACACACACTACACACACACTACACGCACACTACACGTACACTACACATACACTACACATACATTACACGTACACTACACATACACCACACGTACACTACACGTACACTACACACACACTACACGTACACTACACACACACTACACGTACACTACACATACACTTCCCACACACTACACGTACACTACACATACACTACACACACACTTCACACTTACACTACACATACACTACACGTACACTACACACACACTACACATACACTACACACACACTTCACATACACTACACACACACTACACACACACTACACACACACTACCCACACACTACACATACACTACACACATACTACACACACACTACACGTACACTACACACACGCTACACACACACTACACACAAACTACACGTACACTACACACACACTACACGTACACTACACACACACACACTACACGTACACTACACACACACTACACACACACTACACATACACTACACATAGACTACACACCTACACTACACGTACACTACACACACACTACACATACACTACACGTACACTACACACACACTACACGCACACTACACACACACTACACACACACTACACATACACTACACGTACACTACACGTACACTACACACACACTACACACACACTACACGTACACTACACACACACTACACATACACTACACGTGCACTACACACACACTACACACACACTACACATACACTACACGTACACTACACACACACTACACACACACTACACGTACACTACACGTACACTACACATACTCTACACGTACACTACACACACACTACACGTACACTACACACACACTACTCACACAGTACACACCTACGCTACACACACACACTACACACACACACTACACTTAGACTACACACCTACACTACACATGCTCAACACGATAAGAATAAATACTACTAGGTGACCACGTGGTGACACTGCCTCTACAGTGTTGTATCACAGATAATGATAATATAGTTAGGTTGACATGGCAAGACAGAGAAGAGCGTCAAGAAGGGTGGAGAGTTAACACACGAGAGCAGTCCAGTGCAATAGTAAAGTTACATGGAGTATAATGTAAGTGCTTATGTTACATTTTTATTTTTGTTCGATCTCAACACTCTAAGTTATTGACTTAAACCAGAGAGTTAACGAAATAGAGCCTTGAGCCACCACTAGTGACATCTATAGAGCCTTGAGCCACCACTAGTGACATCTATAGAGCCTTAAGCCACCATTAGTGACATCTATAGAGCCTTGAGCCACCACTAGTGACGTCTATAGTGCCTTGAGCCACCACTAGTAACATCTATAGAGCCTTAAGCCACCACTAGTGACATCTATAGAGCCTTGAGCCACCACTAGTAACATCTCCTGGGGTATAGTGTAGTGATTATCTCCTGGGGTACAGAGTGGTCATTATCTCCTGGGGTACAGTGTAGTGATTGTCTCCTGGGGTACAGTGTGGTCATTATCTCCTGGGGTACAGTGTAGTGATTATCTCTTGGGGTATAGTGTAGTGATTATCTCCTGGGGTACAGTGTAGTGATTGTCTCCTGGGGTACAGAGTGGTCATTATCTCCTGGGGTACAGTGTAGTGATTATCTCCTGTGGTATAGTGTAGTGATTATCTCCTGAGGTACAGAGTGGTCATTATTTCCTGGGGAACAGTGTAGTGATTGTCTCCTGGGGTACAGTGTGGTGATTATCTCCTAGGGTACAGTGTAGTGATTATCTCCTGGGGTACAGTGTGGTGATTATCTCCTAGGGTACAGTGTAGTGATTATCTCCTGGGATACAGTGTAGTGATAATCTCCTGTGGTACAGTGCGGTGATTATCTCCTAGGGTGCAGTGTAGTGATTATCTCCTGGGATACAGTGTAGTGATAATCTCCTGTGGTACAGTGTAGTGTTAATCTCCTGTGGTACAGTGTAGTGACTATCTCCTGGGGAACAGTGTAGTGATTGTCTCCTGGGGAATAGTGTGGTGATTATCTCCTGGGGAACAGTGTGGTGATTATCTCCTGAGGTACAGTGTGGTGATTATCTCCTGGGGTACAGTGTGGTGATTATCTCCTGGGGTACAGTGTGGTGATTATCTCCAGGGGAACATTGTATTGATTATCTCCTGGGGAACAGTGTGGTGATTATCTCCTGAGGTACAGTGTAGTGACTATCTCCTGGGGAACAGTGTAGTGATTGTCTCCTGGGGAACAGTGTGGTGATTATCTCCTGGGTACAGTGTGCTGATTATCTCCTGGGGAGCAGTGTAGTGATTATCTCCTGAGGTACAGTGTAGTGATTATCTCCTGTGGTACAGTGTAGTGATTATCTCCTGGGGTACAGTGTAGTGATTATTTACTGGTGTACAGTGTAGTGATTATCTCCTGGGGTACAGTGTAGTGATTATCTCCTGGGGTACAGTGTAGTGATTATTTCCTGGTGTACAGTGTAGTGATTATCTCCTGGGGTACAGTGTAGTGACTATTTCCTGGGGTACAGTGTAGTGATTATCTCTTGGAGTACAGTGAGGTGATTATCTCCTGGGGTACAGTGTGGTGATTATCTCCTGGGGTACAGTGTGCTGATTATCTCCTGGGGAGCAATGTAGTGATTATCTCCTGGGGTACAGTGTAGTGATTATCTCCTGTGGTACAGTGTAGTGATTATCTCCTGGGTACAGTGTAGTGATTATTTCCTGGTGTACAGTGTAGTGATTATCTCCTGGGGTACAGTGTAGTGACTATTTCCTGGGTTTACAGTGTAGTGATTATCTCTTGTAGTACAGTGAGGTGATTATCTCCTGGGGTACAGTGTTGTAATTATCTCCTGGGGTACAGTGTAGTGATTATCACCTGGAGTGCAGTGTAGTGATTATCTCCTGGGGTACAGTGTAGTGATCATCTCTTGAGGTACAGTGAGATGATTATCTCCTGGGGTACAGTGTGGTAATTATCTCCTGGGGTACAGTGTAGTGATTATCTCCTGGGGTACAGTGTACTCACCTAGTTGTACTCACCTAGTTGTGTTTGCGGGGGGTTGAGCTCTGGCTTTTGGTCCCGCCTCTCAACCGTCAATCAACAGGTGTACAGATTCCTGAGCCTATTGGGCTCTACCATATCTACACTGCAAACTGTGTATGGAGTCAGCCTCAACCACATCACTTCCTAATGCAATCCATTTGTCAACTACTCCTACATCAAAAAGTTCTTTCTAATATCTCTGTGGTTCATTTGGGCACTCAGTTTCCACCTGTGTCCCCTTGTGCGTGCGCCCCCTATGTTAAATAGCCTGTCTCTATCTATCCTATCAATTCCCTTCAGAATCTTAAATGTGGTGATCATGTCCCCCCTAACTCTTCTGTCTTCCAGCGAAGTGAGGTTTAATTCCCGTAGTCTCTCCTCGTAGCTCATACCTCTCAGCTCGGGTACTAGTCTGGTGGCAAACCTTTGAACCTTGTCCAGTTTAGTCTTATCCTTGACTAGATATGGACTCCATGCTGGGGCTGCATACTCCAGGATTGGCCTGACATATGTGGTATACAAAGTTCTGAATGATTCTTTACACAAGTTTCTGAATGCCGTTCGTATGTTGGCCAGCCTGGCATATGCCGCTGATGTTATCCTCTTAATATGTGCTGCAGGAGACAGGTCTGGCGTGATATCAACCCTCAAGTCTTTTTCTTTCTCTGATTCCTGAAGAATTTCCTCTCACAGATGATACCTTGTATCTGGCCTCCTGCTCCCTACACCTATCTTCATTACATTACATTTGGTTGGGTTAAACTCTAACAACCATTTGTTCGACCATTCCTTCAGCTTGTCTAAGTCTTCTTGAAGCCTCAAACAGTCCTCTTCTGTTTTAATCCTTCTCATAATTTTGGAATCGCGTGCAAACATTGACAGAAATGAGTCGATACCCTCCAGGAGATCATTTACATATATCAGAAACAAGATAGGACCGAGTACAGAGCCCTGTGGGACTCCACTGGTGACTTCACGCCAATCGGAGGTCTCACCCCTCACCGTAACTCTCCGCTTCCTATTGCTTAGGTACTCCCTTATCCACTGGAGCACCTTACCAGCTACCCCTGCCTGTCTCTCCAGCTTATGTACCATCCTCTTATGCGGTACTGTGTCAAAAGCTTTCCGACAATCCAAGAAAATGCAGTCCGACCAGCCCTCTCTTTCTTGCTTAATCTTTGTCACCTGATCGTAGAATTCTATCAAGCCTGTAAGGCAAGATTTACCCTCCCTGAACCCATGTTGGCGATTTGTCACGAAGTCCCTTCTCTCCAGATGTGTTACCAGGTTTTTTTCTCACGATCTTCTCCATCACCTTGCATGGTATACAAGACAAGGACACTGGCCTGTAGTTCAGTGACTCTTGCCTGTCGCCCTTTTTGTATATTGGGACCACATTCGCCGTCTTCCATATTTCTGGTAGGTTTCCCGTCTCCAGTGATTTTTCTATACACTATGGAGAGTGGCAAGCAGAGTGCCTCTGCACACTCTTTCAGTATCCAAGGTGAGATCCCGTCTGGCCCAACAGCCTTTCTAACATCCAGATCCAGCAGGTGTCTCTTGACCTCCTCTCTCGTAATTTCGAACTTTTCCAAGGCCGCCTGGTTTACCTCCCTTTCTCCTAACACAGTGACCTCACCTTGTTCTATTGTGAAGACCTCCTGGAACCTCTTGTTGAGTTCTTCACACACCTCTTTGTCATTCTCTGTATTCCTGTCCTCGCCTGTTCTAAGTTTCAATACCTGTTCTTTCACTGTTGTTTTCCTTCTGATGTGACTGTGGATTAGCTTTGGTTCGGTCTTGGCTTTGTTTGCTATGTCATTTTCAAAACTTTTCTCTGCTTCTCTTCTCACCCTGACGTACTCATTCCTGGTTCTCTGCTATCTCTCTCTGCTTTCTGGTGTTCTGTTATTCCGGAAGTTCCTCCACGCCCTTTTGTTCAGTTTCTTTGCTTCCATACATGCCCTATTATACCATGGATTCTTCTGTTGCTTCTCGGATTTTTCCCTTTGGGCCGGGATGAACCTGTTTACTGCCTCCTGACACTTTTGGATAACATAGTCCATCGCACCCTGTACAGACTTATCTCTGAGGTCTGTGTCCCAAGGTATTTCACTTAGGAAACTTCTCATCTGTTCATAATTCCCCTTGCGGTATGCCAGCCTTTTGATTCCTAGTTATTTTTGGGGGGAGATAATTCCTAGCTCTACCACGTACTCAAAGTTCAATACACTGTGGTCACTCATTCCCAAGGGTGCTTCCATCTTAACTTCCCTTATATCTCACTCATATAGGTTAAATATCAAATCAATCGTTGCTGGTTCATCTTCTCCTCTAATTCTTGTTGGATCCTTGACGTGCTGCTTAGAAAGTTTCTTGTTGCCACGTCCAGCAGCTTAGCTCTCCATGTTTCTGGTCCTCCATGCGGGTCTCTGTTCTCCCAATCTATCTTCCCATGGTTGAAGTCTCTCATAATTAGTTGTCCAGATCCATTCCTGCTAGCAACAGAAGCTGCTCTTTCTATTATGTTAATGGTGGCCATGTTGTTTCTATCATATTCCTGTCTAGGTCTTCTGTCATTTGGTGGTCGATTATATATGACTACGACTATAATTTTTTTCCCTCCATTTGTTATGATACCTGCAATGTAGTCGCTGAAACCTTCACAAAACTGAAAAACCATCCCCTCAAAATCCCAGCGTTTTCTTACCAGTAGAGCTACACCACCACCACCTCTTCCTTCCCTCTCTTTCCTCATAACATAATAGGCCTGTAGTGATTATCTCTTGGAGTGCAGTGTAGTGATTATCTCCTGGGGTACAGCGTAGTGATTATCTCTTGGAGTGCAGTGTAGTGATTATCTCCTGGGGTACAGCGTAGTGATTATCTCTTGGAGTGCAGTGTAGTGATTATTTCCTGAGGTACAGTGTGCTGATTATTACCTGGGGTACAGTGTGGTAATTATCTCCTGGGGTACAGTGTGGTGATTATCTCCTGGGGTACAGTGTGCTGATTATCTCCTGGGGTACAGTGTGGTGATTATCTCATGGGGTACAGTGTGCTGATTATCTCCTGGGGCACAGTGTAGTGATTATCTCCTAGGGTACAGTGTGGTGATTATCTCCTAGGGTACAGTGTGGTGATTATCTCCTGGGGTACAGAATTGGTGATTATCTCCTGGGGTACAGAGTGGTGATTATCTCCTGGGGTACAGAGTGGTGATTATCTCCTGGGGTACAGAGTGGTGATTATCTCCTGGGGTACTGTGTCTTGATTATCTCCTGGGGTACAGTGTAGTGATTATCTCCTGGGGTACAGAGTGGTCATTATCTCCTGGTGTACAGTGTGGTGATTATCTCCTGGGGTACAGTGTAGTGATTATCTCCTGGGGAACAGTGTGGTGATTATCTCCTGGGGTACAGTGTAGTGATTATTTCCTGGGGTACAGTGTTGTGATTATATCCTGGGGTACTGTGTAGTGATTATCTTCTGGGGTACAGTGTGGTGATTATCTCCTGGGGTACAGTGTAGTGATTATCTCCTGGGGTAAAGTGTAGTGATTATCTCCTGGGGTACAGTGTAGTGATTATTTCCTGTCTACAGTGTAGTGATTATCTCCTGGGGTACAGTGTAGTGATTATCCCCTGGGGTACAGTGTAGTGATTATTTCCTGGTGTACAGTGTAGTGATTATTTCCTGGGGTACAGTGTAGTGATTATCTCCTGGGGTAAAGTGTAGTGATTATCCCCTGGGGAACATTGTAGTGATTATTTCCTGTCTACAGTGTAGTGATTATCTCCTGGGGTACAGTGTAGTGATTATTTCCTGGGGTACAGTGTAGTGATTATCTCCTGGGGTACAGTGTAGTGATTATTTCCTGGGGTACAATGTAGTGATTATCTCTTGGAGTACAGTGAGGTGATTATCTTCTGGGGTAGTGTGGTAATTATCTCTTGGGGTACAGTGTTGTGATTATCTCCTGGGGAACAGTGTAGTGATTATCTCCTGGGGTACAGTGTGGTAATTATCTCCTGGGGTACAGTGTAGTGATTATCTCCTGGGGTACAGTGTACTCACCTAGTTGTGTTTGCGGGGGGTTGAGCTCTGGCTCTTTGGTCCCGCCTCTCAACCGTCAATCAACAGGTGTACAGATTCCTGAGTCTATTGGGCTCTATCATATCTACACTGGAAACTGTGTATGGAGTCAGCGTCCACCACATCACTTCCTAATGCAATCCATTTGTCAACCACTCTGACACTAAAAAAGTTTTTTCTAATATTTCTGTGGCTCATTTGGGCACTCAGTTTCTACCTGTGTCCCCTTGTGCGTGCGCCCCCTATCTTAAATAGCCTGTCTTTATCTACTCTATCAATTCCCTTCAGAATCCTAAATGTGGTGATCATGTCCCCCCTAACTCTTCTGTCTTCCAGCGAAGTGAGGTTTAATTCCTGTAATCTCTCCTCGTAGCTCATACCTCTCAGCTCGGGTACTAGTCTGGTGGCAAACCTTTGAACCTTTTCCAGTTTAGTCTTATCCTTGACTAGATATGGACTCCATGCTAGAGCCGCATACTCCAGGATTGGCCTGACATATGTGGTATACAAAGTTCTAAATGATTCTTTACACAAGTTTCTGCATGCCGTTCGTATGTTGGCCAGCCTGGCATATGCCGCTGATGTTATCCTCTTGATATGTGCTGCAGGAGACAGGTCTGGCGTGATATCAACCCTCAAGTCTTCTTCTTTCTCTGATTCCTGAAGAATTTCCTCTCCCAGATGATACCTTGTATCTGGCCTCCTGCTCCCTACACCTATCTTCATTACATTTGTTACGACCCTGGGTTCCTCAGTTGGAAACCAGAGGTCAAATTTGAGCTAAATAAACTACCTTGTAGTGTTTGACACGCTTGCCGACGTGTATTTGTTCGTATCTTCCCTGCCAGACGTAAGACAATTCTTGTTGCTCACAAAGCATTCAGACTCTTGAGCTTGTTGTGGATTAAGTAACATTGTTATTAGATTAACTATCCTTAAAACGAATAAAGTAACAATATGAGGCATAGGGGAAGATGTTTTAATGTGTATAGCTGCACGATCAATTGGGCTCTTCCCGGCACCACACAATGCGGGAGGCTGATCTGGGCTGAAGGATCCTTCTCTCAGCTGGCGTTGTATGAACCGGATCCTCCTACTCTTCCTCCTCGTTTCTTTATTTCTGTGTCTTTTCCAAGCTAAGTATATACTGTGTACATTCTTCATTATCTGGCATAGGCGTGCTCTAGTGTGTAGAGTATTATATTTTGTAGGAATTTGGTGTTCCCATTGTTTGTATTCCTAGTTATTCTAAGAGGGGTCCCAGTGGAACCACGTGGTCTCCCTACCCTAAACTACCCAAGCTTCAAGTGCTTCATTAGTAGAACTTTACCCTAGCTTGTGTTCAGTGTAAATCCTTGTATCCTGCTTATGTGGACCAAGGCTTTTAACGTAAGATAGTGTGGTAAAGTTATTATTATTATTGTTATTGGTGTGAATGTATATGGGGGGTTTGTTAAGGGGTTAATAAATAAGTAAGTGAATTAAGGGAGTATCAGTTCTTCCTGTGTAGGAGATCGTAGATCAACCTCTAGACTGACCTTGTGTGTAGCCAAGTATTCAGCACTGCTTATAGTTTTATTTGGGGGCCAGGCCTTTTAGATCTCCCATATTGATAACTCTTAAGTCTTACTATTGCCCCTACATCCAGTTAATACCAGATCCCCCATAGTACAGCCACACCTATTTATAACAACATTACATTTGGTTGGGTTAAACTCTAACAACCACTTGTTCGACCATTCCTTCAGCTTGTCTAGGTCTTCTTGAAGCCTCAAACAGTCCTCTTCTGTTTTAATCCTTCTCATAATTTTGGCATCGTCTGCAAACATTGAGAGAAATGAGTCGATACCCCCCGGGAGATCATTTACATATATCAGAAACAAGATAGGACCGAGTACAGAGCCCTGTGGGACTCCACTGGTGACCTCACGCCAATCGGAGGTCTCACCCCTCACCGTAACTCTCTGCTTCCTATTGCTTAGGTACTCCCTTATCCACTGGAGCACCTTACCAGCTACCCCTGCCTGTCTCTCCAGCTTATGTACCATCCTCTTATGCGGTACTGTGTCAAAGGCTTTCCGACAATCCAAGAAAATGCAGTCAGCCCAGCCCTCTCTTTCTTGCTTAATCTTTGTCACCTGATCGTAGAATTCTATCAAGCCTGTAAGGCAAGATTTACCCTCCCTGAACCCATGTTGGCGATTTGTCATGAAGTCCCTTCTCTCCAGATGTGTTACCAGGTTTTTTTCTCACGATCTTCTCCATCACCTTGCATGGTATACAAGTCAAGGACACTTGCCTGTAGTTCAGTGCCTCTTGCCTGTCGCCTTTTTTTGTATATTGGGATCACATTCGCCGTCTTCCATATTTCTGGTAGGTCTCCCGTCTCCAGTGATTTACTATACACTATGGAGAGTGGCAAGCAAAGTGCCTCTGCACACTCTTTCAGTATCCAAGGTGAGAGCCCGTCTGGCCCAACAGCCTTTCTAACATCCAGATCCAGCAGGTGTCTCTTGACCTCCTCTCTCGTAATTTCGAATTCTTCCAAGGCCGCCTGGTTTACCGCCCTTTCTCCTAACACAGTGACCTCACCTTGTTCTATTGTGAAGACCTCCTGGAACCTCTTGTTGAGTTCTTCACACACCTCTTTGTCATTCTCTGTATACCTGTCCTCGCCTGTTCTAAGTTTCAATACCTGTTCTTTCACTGTTGTTTTCCTTCTGATGTGACTGTGGAGTAGCTTTGGTTCGGTCTTGGCTTTGTTTGCTATGTCATTTTCAAAACTTTTCTCTGCTTCTCTTCTCACCCTGACGTACTCATTCCTGGTTCTCTGCTATCTCTCTCTGCTTTCTGGTGTTCTGTTATTCCGGAAGGTCCTCCACGCCCTTTTGTTCAGTTTCTTCGCTTCCATACATGCCCTATTATACCATGGATTCTTCTGTTGCTTCTCGGATTTTTCCCTTTGGGCCGGGATGAACCTGTTTACTGCCTCCTAACACTTTTGGGTAACATAGTCCATCACACCCTGTACAGACTTATCTCTGAGGTCTGTGTCCCAAGGTATTTCACTTAGGAAACTTCTCATCTGTTCATAATTCCCCTTGCGGTATGCCAGCCTTTTGATTCCTAGTTCTTTTTTGGGGGATATAATTCCTAGCTCTACCAGGTACTCAAAGTTCAATACACAGTGGTCACTCATTCCCAAGGGTGCTTCCATCTTAACTTCCCTTATATCCCACTCATTTAGGTTAAATATCAAATCAAGCATTGCTGGTTCATCTTCTCCTCTCATTCTTGTTGGATCCTTGACGTGCTAGCTTAGAAAGTTTCTTGTTGCCACGTCCAGCAGCTTAGCTCTCCATGTTTCTGGTCCTCCATGCGGGTCTCTGTTCTTCCAATCTATCTTCCCATGGTTGATGTCTCCCATAATTAGTAGTCCAGATCCATTCTTGCTAGCAACAGAAGCTGCTCTTTCTATTATGTTAATGGTGGCCATGTTGTTTCTATCATATTCCTGTCTAGGTCTTCTGTCATTTGGTGGTCGATTATATATGACTACGACTATAATTTTTTTCCCTTCATTTGTTATGCTGCCTGTTATGTAGTCACTAAAACCTTCACAGAACTGAAAAACCATCCCCTCAAAATCCCAGCCTTTTCTTACCAGCAGGGCTACACCACCACCACCTCTTCCTTCTCTCTCTTTCCTCATAACATAATAGTCCTGTAGTGATTATATCCTGTCTACAGTGTAGTGATTATCTCCTGGGGTACAGTGTAGTGATTATATCCTGTCTACAGTGTAGTGATTATCTCCTGGGGTACAGTGTAGTGATTATATCCTGTCTACAGTGTAGTGATTATCTCCTGGGGTACAGTGTAGTGATTATATCCTGTCTACAGTGTAGTGATTATCTCCTGGGGTACAGTGTAGTGATTATATCCTGTCTACAGTGTAGTGATTATCTCCTGGGGTACAGTGTGGTGATTATCTCCTGGGGTCCAGTGTAGTGATTATTTCCAGGTGTACAGTGTAGTGATTATCTCCTGGTGTACAGTGTAGCGATTATTTCCTGAGGTACAGTGTAGTGACCATCTCTTGGAGTACAGTGTAGTGATTATCTCCTGGGGTAAAGAGTGGTCATTATCTCCTGGGGTACAGTGTGCTGATTATCTCCTGGTGTACAGTGTAGTGATTATCTCCTGGGGTACAGTGTGGTGATTATCTCCTGGGGTACAGTGTGGTGATTATCTCTTAGGGTACAGTGTGGTGATTATCTTCTGGGTTACAGAGTGGTGATTATCTCCTGGGGTATAGTGTAGTGATTATCTCCTGGGGTACAGTGTAATGATTATCTATTGAGGTACTGTGTTGCGATAATCTCCTGCGGTACTGATTACTGAATATCTCCTGGTGTACAGTGTTGGGATTAACTCCTGGGGTACAGTGTTGTGATTATCTCCTGGGGTACTGATTACTGATTATCTCCTGAGGTACAGTTTAGAGATTATCTCCTGTGGTACAGTGTGGTGATTATCTCCTGGGGTGCAGATTACTGATTATCTTCTGGGGTACAGTGTAGTGATTATCTCCTGGGGTACAGTGTGGTGATTATATTCTGGGGTACAGTGTAGTGATTATCTCCTAGGGTATAGTGTGGTGATTATCTCCTGGAGTACAGTGTAGTGATTATCTTCTGAGGTACAGTGTGGCGATTATCTCCTGCGGTATTGATTACTGATTATCTCCTGGGGTACAGTGTAGAGATTATCTACTGTGGTACAGTGTGGTAATTATCTCCTGGGGTTCAGTGTAGTGATTCTCTCCTGGGGTACAGTGTGGTGATTATCTCTTGGGTACAGTGTGGTGATTATCTCCTGGGGTACAGTGTAGTGATTATCTCCTGGGGTACAGTGTGGTGATTATCTCCTGGAGTACAGTGTAGTGATTATCTCTTGGGGTACATTGTAGTGATAATCTCCTGGGGTACAGTGTGGTTATTATCTCCTGGGGTATAGAGTGGCGTTTATCTCCTGGGGTACAGTGTGATGATTATCTTCTGGGGTACAGTGTAGTGATTGTCTCCTGGGGTAGAGTGGTGATTATCACCTTGGGTACAGTGTGGTTATTATCTCCTGGGGTACAGTGTGGTGATTATCTACTGTGGTAAAGTGTAGTGGTTATCTCCTGGGGTAAAGTGTGGTGATTATCTACTGTGGTACAGTGTGTAGATTATCTTCTGGGGTACAGTGCTGTGATTATCTCCTGGGGTACAGTGTGGTGATTATCTCTTGGGGTACAGTGTAGTGATTATCTCCTGGGGTACATTGTGGTGATTATCTCCTGGGGAACAGTGTATTGATTATCTCCTTGGGTAAAGTGTGGTGATTATCTCCTGGGGTACTGATTACTGATTATCTCCTGGGGTACAGTGTAATGATTATCTATTGAGGTACAGTGTTGTGATTATCTCCTGCGGCACTGATTACTGATTATCTCCTGGGGTACAGTGTAGTGATTAACTCCTGGGGTACAGTGTGGTGATTATCTCCTGGGGTACTGATTACTGATTATCTCCTGGGGTACTGTGTAGTGATTATCTCCTGTGGTACAGTGTTATGATTATCTCCTGGGGTACAGTGTTGTGATTATCTCCTGGGGTACAGTGTTGTGATTATCTCCTGGGGTACAGTGTAGTGATTATCTCCTGGTGTACAGTGTTGTGATTATCTCCTGGGGTACAGTGCAGTGATTATCTACTGGGGTACAGTGTGGTGATTATCTCCTGTGGTGCTGATTACTATTTATCTCCTGGGGTACAGAGTAGTGATTATCTCCTGGGGTACAGTGTGGTGATTATCTCCTGGGGTACAGTGTAGTGATTATCTCTTGGGGTACCGTGTAGTGATTATCTCATGGGATACAGAGTGGTTATTATCTCCTGGGGTACAGTGCAGTGATTATCTACTGGGGTACAGTGTGGTGATTATCTCATGTGGTGCTGATTACTATTTATCTCCTGGGGTACAGTGTAGATATTATCTCTTGGGGTACCGTGTAGTGATTATCTCATGGGATACAGAGTGGTTATTATCTCCTGGGGTACAGTGTAGTGATTATCTTCTGGGGTACAGAGTGGTTATTATCTCCTGGGGTACAGTGTGGTAATTATCTGCTTGGGTACAGTGTAGATATTATCTCCTGGGGTATAGTGTAGATATTATCTCCTGGGTTACAGTGTATATATTTTCTCCAGAGATACCGTGTAGTGATTATCTCCTCGGGTACAGAGTAGATATTATTTCCTGGGGTACAGTGTAGATATTATCTCTTGGGGTACAGTGTAGATATTATCTCCTGGGGTACAGTGTAGTGTTTATCTCCTGAGGTACAGTGTGGCGATTATTTCTTGCGGTACTGATTACTGATTATCTCCTGGGGTACAGTGTAGAGATTATCTACTGTGGTACAGTGTGGTTATTATCTCCATGGGCACAGTGTAGTGATTGTCTCCTGGGGTACAGTATGGTGATTATTTCCTGGGGTACAGTGTGGTGATTATCTCCTGGGGTACAGTGTAGTGATTATCTCATGGGGCACAGTGTGGTGATTATCTCCTGGGGTACAGTGTAGTGATTATCTCCTGCGGTACAGTGTGGTTATTATCTCCTGCGGTACAGTGTGGTGATTATCTCCTAAGGTACAGTGTAGTGATTATCTCATGGGGTACAGTGTGGTGATTATCTCCTGGGGTACAGTGTGGTGATTATCTCCTGGGGTACTGATTACTGATTAACTCCTGGGGTACTTATTACTGATTAACTCCTGGGGTACAGTGTGGTGATTCTCTCCTGGGGTAGAGTGTGTTGATTATCTCCTGGGGTACAGTGTAGTGATTAACTCCTGGGGTACAGTGTGGTGATTATCTCCTGGGGTACTGATTACTGATTATCTCCTGGGGTACTGTGTAGTGATTATCTCCTGTGGTACAGTGTGGTGATTATCTCCTGGGGTACAGTGTTGTGATTATCTCCTGGGGTACAGTGTGTTGATTATCTCTTGGGGTACAGTGTTGTGATTATCTCCTGGGGTACAGTGTTGTGATTATCTCCTGGGGTACAGTGTAGTGATTATCTCCTGGTGTACAGTGTTGTGATTATCTCCTGGGGTACAGTGTGGTGATTATCTCCTGTGGTGCTGATTACTATTTATCTCCTGGGGTACAGTGTAGTGATTATCTCCTGGGGTACAGTGTGGTGATTATCTCCTGGGGTACCGTGTAATGATTATCTCCTGGGGTACAGTGTAGATATTATCTCTTGGGGTACCGTGTAGTGATTATCTCATGGGATACAGAGTGGTTATTATCTCCTGGGGTACAGTGTAGTGACTATCTTCTGGGGTACAGAGTGGTTATTATCTCTTGGGGTACAGTGTGGTGATTATCTACTTGGGTACAGTGTAGATATTATCTCCTGGGGTATAGTGTAGATATTATCTCCTGGGTTACAGTGTATATATTTTCTCCAGGGATACCGTGTAGTGATTATCTCCTCGGGTACAGAGTAGATATTATTTCCTGGGGTACAGTGTAGATATTATCTCCTGGGGTACATTGTAGATATTATCTCCTGGGGTACAGTGTAGTGATTATCTCCTGGGGTACAGTGTAGATATTATCTCCTGGGGTACAGTGTAGATATTATCTCCTGGGGTACAGTGAAGTTATTATCTTCTGTGGTACAGTGTAGTGATTATCTCCTCGGAGACAGACGGGTTATATTATTTCCTGGGGTACAGTGTAGATATTATCTCCTGGGGTACATTGTAGATATTATCTCCTGGGGTACAGTGTAGTGATTATCTCCTGGGGTACAGTGTAGATATTATCTCCTGGGGTACAGTGTAGATATTATCTCCTGGGGTACAGTGAAGTTATTATCTTCTGTGGTACAGTGTAGTGATTATCTCCTCGGAGACAGAGGGGTTATATTATTTCCTGGGGTACAGTGTAGATATTATCTCCTGGGGTATAGTGTAGTGTTTATCTCCTGAGGTACAGTGTGGCGATTATCTCTTGCGGTACTGATTACTGATAATCTCCTGGGGTACAGTGTAATTGTTATCTCCTGGGGTACAGTGTAGTGATTATCTCCTGGGGTACCGTGTAGTGATTTTCTCCTGGGGTACAGTGTAGTGATTATCTCCTGGGGTACCGTGTAGTGATTTTCTCCTGGGGTACAGTGTAGATATTATCTCCTGGGGTACAGTGTGGTGATTATCTCCTGGGGTACTGATTACTGATTATCTCCTGGGGGAACAGTATAGTGATTATCTCCTGTGGGACAGTTTAGTGATTATCTCTTGGGGTACAGTGTGATTATCTCCTGTGGTGCAGTTTAGTGATTATCTCTTGGGGTACAGTGTGATTATCTAATAGGGTATAGTGTAGTGATTATCTCCTGGGGTACAGAGTGGTCATTATCTCCTGGGGTACTGTGTGCTGATTATCTCCTGGCGTACAGTGTCGTGATTATCTCCTGGGGTACAGTGTGGTGATTATCTCCTGGGGTACAGTGTGGTGATTATCTCCTAGGTACAGTGTAGTGATTATCTCCTGGGGTACAATGTTGTTATTATCTCTTGGGGTACAGTATGGTGATTATCTCCTGAGATACCGTGTAGTGATTACCTCCTGGAGTACAGTGTGGTGATTATCCCTTGGGTACAGTGTAGTGATTATCTCCTGGGGAACAGTGTGGTGATTATCCCCTGGGGTACAGTGTAATGAATATCTCCTGTGTTACAGTATAGTGACTTTTTCTTGGGGTACAGTGTGGTGATTATCTCCTGGAGTACAGTGTGGTGATTTTCTCCTGGGGTACAGTGTTGTGATTATCTCCTATGGTAAAGTGTAGTGATTATCTCCTGGGGTACAGAGTGGTTATTATCTCCTGGGGTACAGTGTGCTGATTATCTCCTGGTGTACAGTGTAGAGATTATCTCCTGGCGTACAGTGTCGTAATTATCTCCTGGGGTACAGTGTGGTGATTATCTCCTGGGGTACAGTGTGGTGATTATCTCCTGGGATACAGAATGGTGATTATCTCCTGGGGTACAGTGTTATGATTATCTCCTGGGGTACAGTGCAATGATTGTCTCCTGGGGTACAGTGTGGTGATTATCTCCTGGGGTACAGTGTGGATATTATCTCCTGGGGTACAGATTGGTGATTATCTCCTGGGGTACAGTGTGGTGATTGTCTCCTGGGGTACAGTGGAATGATTATATCCTGGGGTACAGATTGGTGATTATCTCCTGGTGTACAGTGTGGTGATTATCTCCTGGGGTACAGTGTGGTGATTATCTCCTGGGGTACAGTGTGGTGATTATCTCCTGGGGTACAGTGTGGTGATTATCTCCTGGGGTATTGATTACTGATTATCTCATTGGGTACAGTGTAGTGATTATCTCAGGGGTACAGCGTGGTGATTATCTCCTCTGGTACAGTGTAGTGATTATCTCCTGGAGTAGAGTGTGGGAATTATCTCTTGGAGTACAGTGTGGTAATTATCTCCTAGGTACAGTGTAGTGATTATCTCCAGGGGAACAGTGTAGTGATTATCTCCTGGGGTACAATGTGGTGATTATCTCCAGGGGTACTGTGTGGAATTATCTCGTGGGGTACTGATTACTGATTATCTCCTGGGGAAACAGTGTAGTGATTATCTCCTGGAGTACAGTGTGGTGATTATCCCCTGGGTACAGTGTAATGATTATCTCCTGGGGAACAGTGTGGTGATTATCCCCTGGGGTACAGTGTAATGAATATCTCGTGTGTTACAGTGTGGTGATTATCTCCTGGGGTAGAGTGTGTTGATTATCTCCTGGGGTACAGTGTAGTGATTAACTCCTGGGGTACAGTGTGGTGATTATCTCCTGGGGTACTGATTACTGATTATCTCCTGGGGTACTGTGTAGTGATTATCTCCTGTGGTACAGTGTGGTGATTATCTCCTGGGGTACAGTGTTGTGATTATCTCCTGGGGTACAGTGTGTTGATTATCTCTTGGGGTACAGTGTTGTGATTATCTCCTGGGGTACAGTGTTGTGATTATCTCCTGGGGTACAGTGTAGTGATTATCTCCTGGTGTACAGTGTTGTGATTATCTCCTGGGGTACAGTGTGGTGATTATCTCCTGTGGTGCTGATTACTATTTATCTCCTGGGGTACAGTGTAGTGATTATCTCCTGGGGTACAGTGTGGTGATTATCTCCTGGGGTACCGTGTAATGATTATCTCCTGGGGTACAGTGTAGATATTATCTCTTGGGGTACCGTGTAGTGATTATCTCATGGGATACAGAGTGGTTATTATCTCCTGGGGTACAGTGTAGTGACTATCTTCTGGGGTACAGAGTGGTTATTATCTCTTGGGGTACAGTGTGGTGATTATCTACTTGGGTACAGTGTAGATATTATCTCCTGGGGTATAGTGTAGATATTATCTCCTGGGTTACAGTGTATATATTTTCTCCAGGGATACCGTGTAGTGATTATCTCCTCGGGTACAGAGTAGATATTATTTCCTGGGGTACAGTGTAGATATTATCTCCTGGGGTACATTGTAGATATTATCTCCTGGGGTACAGTGTAGTGATTATCTCCTGGGGTACAGTGTAGATATTATCTCCTGGGGTACAGTGTAGATATTATCTCCTGGGGTACAGTGAAGTTATTATCTTCTGTGGTACAGTGTAGTGATTATCTCCTCGGAGACAGACGGGTTATATTATTTCCTGGGGTACAGTGTAGATATTATCTCCTGGGGTACATTGTAGATATTATCTCCTGGGGTACAGTGTAGTGATTATCTCCTGGGGTACAGTGTAGATATTATCTCCTGGGGTACAGTGTAGATATTATCTCCTGGGGTACAGTGAAGTTATTATCTTCTGTGGTACAGTGTAGTGATTATCTCCTCGGAGACAGAGGGGTTATATTATTTCCTGGGGTACAGTGTAGATATTATCTCCTGGGGTATAGTGTAGTGTTTATCTCCTGAGGTACAGTGTGGCGATTATCTCTTGCGGTACTGATTACTGATAATCTCCTGGGGTACAGTGTAATTGTTATCTCCTGGGGTACAGTGTAGTGATTATCTCCTGGGGTACCGTGTAGTGATTTTCTCCTGGGGTACAGTGTAGTGATTATCTCCTGGGGTACCGTGTAGTGATTTTCTCCTGGGGTACAGTGTAGATATTATCTCCTGGGGTACAGTGTGGTGATTATCTCCTGGGGTACTGATTACTGATTATCTCCTGGGGGAACAGTATAGTGATTATCTCCTGTGGGACAGTTTAGTGATTATCTCTTGGGGTACAGTGTGATTATCTCCTGTGGTGCAGTTTAGTGATTATCTCTTGGGGTACAGTGTGATTATCTAATAGGGTATAGTGTAGTGATTATCTCCTGGGGTACAGAGTGGTCATTATCTCCTGGGGTACTGTGTGCTGATTATCTCCTGGCGTACAGTGTCGTGATTATCTCCTGGGGTACAGTGTGGTGATTATCTCCTGGGGTACAGTGTGGTGATTATCTCCTAGGTACAGTGTAGTGAATATCTCCTGGGGTACAATGTTGTTATTATCTCTTGGGGTACAGTATGGTGATTATCTCCTGAGATACCGTGTAGTGATTACCTCCTGGAGTACAGTGTGGTGATTATCCCTTGGGTACAGTGTAGTGATTATCTCCTGGGGAACAGTGTGGTGATTATCCCCTGGGGTACAGTGTAATGAATATCTCCTGTGTTACAGTATAGTGACTTTTTCTTGGGGTACAGTGTGGTGATTATCTCCTGGAGTACAGTGTGGTGATTTTCTCCTGGGGTACAGTGTTGTGATTATCTCCTATGGTAAAGTGTAGTGATTATCTCCTGGGGTACAGAGTGGTTATTATCTCCTGGGGTACAGTGTGCTGATTATCTCCTGGTGTACAGTGTAGAGATTATCTCCTGGCGTACAGTGTCGTAATTATCTCCTGGGGTACAGTGTGGTGATTATCTCCTGGGGTACAGTGTGGTGATTATCTCCTGGGATACAGAATGGTGATTATCTCCTGGGGTACAGTGTTATGATTATCTCCTGGGGTACAGTGCAATGATTGTCTCCTGGGGTACAGTGTGGTGATTATCTCCTGGGGTACAGTGTGGATATTATCTCCTGGGGTACAGATTGGTGATTATCTCCTGGGGTACAGTGTGGTGATTGTCTCCTGGGGTACAGTGGAATGATTATATCCTGGGGTACAGATTGGTGATTATCTCCTGGTGTACAGTGTGGTGATTATCTCCTGGGGTACAGTGTGGTGATTATCTCCTGGGGTACAGTGTGGTGATTATCTCCTGGGGTACAGTGTGGTGATTATCTCCTGGGGTATTGATTACTGATTATCTCATTGGGTACAGTGTAGTGATTATCTCAGGGGTACAGCGTGGTGATTATCTCCTCTGGTACAGTGTAGTGATTATCTCCTGGAGTAGAGTGTGGGAATTATCTCTTGGAGTACAGTGTGGTAATTATCTCCTAGGTACAGTGTAGTGATTATCTCCAGGGGAACAGTGTAGTGATTATCTCCTGGGGTACAATGTGGTGATTATCTCCAGGGGTACTGTGTGGAATTATCTCGTGGGGTACTGATTACTGATTATCTCCTGGGGAAACAGTGTAGTGATTATCTCCTGGAGTACAGTGTGGTGATTATCCCCTGGGTACAGTGTAATGATTATCTCCTGGGGAACAGTGTGGTGATTATCCCCTGGGGTACAGTGTAATGAATATCTCGTGTGTTACAGTGTAGTGATTTTCTCCTGGGGTACAGTGTTGTGATTATCTCCTGTGGTAAAGTGTAGTGATTATCTCCTGGGGTACAGTGTAATTATTATCTCATGGGTACAGTGTAGTGATTATCTCCTGGGGTACCGTGTTGATATTATCTCCTGGGGTACCGTGTAGTGATTATCTCCTGGGGTACAGTGTAGATATTATCTCCTGGGGTACAGTGTGGTGATTATCTGTTGGGTTACTGATTACTGATTATATCCTGGGGGAACAGTGTAGTGATTATCTCCTTGGAGTACAGTGTGGTGATTATCTCCTAGGTACAGTGTAGTGATTATCTCCAGGGGAACAGTGTAGTGATGATCTCCTGGGGTACAATGTGGTGATTATCTCCAGGGGTACAGTGTGGAATTATCTCGTGGGGTACTGATTACTGATTATCTCCTGGGGAAACAGTGTAGTGATTATCTCCTGGAGTACAGTGTGGTGATTATCCCCTGGGTACAGTGTAATGATTATCTCCTGGGGAACAGTGTGGTGATTATCCCCTGGGGTACAGTGTAATGAATATCTCGTGTGTTACAGTGTAGTGATTTTCTCCTGGGGTACAGTGTTGTGATTATCTCCTGTGGTAAAGTGTAGTGATTATCTCCTGGGGTACAGTGTAATTATTATCTCATGGGTACAGTGTAGTGATTATCTCCTGGGGTACCGTGTTGATATTATCTCCTGGGGTACCGTGTAGTGATTATCTCCTGGGGTACAGTGTAGATATTATCTCCTGGGGTACAGTGTGGTGATTATCTGTTGGGTTACTGATTACTGATTATATCCTGGGGGAACAGTGTAGTGATTATCTCCTTGGAGTACAGTGTGGTGATTATCCCCTGGGGTTCTGTGTAGTGATTATCTCTTGGGGTACAGTGTGGTGATTATCTCCTGGGGTACAGTATGGTGATTATCTCCTTTGGTACAGTATGGTGATTATCTCCTGGGTACAGTATAGTGATTATCTACTCTGGTACAGTGTGGTGATTATCTCCTGGGGTACAGTGTGGTGATTATCTCCTGGGGTACAGAGTGGTCATTATCTCCTATGGTACAGTATAGTGATTATTTACTGTGGTACAGTGTGCTGATTATCTCCTGGGGTTCAGTGTTGTGATTATCTCCTGCGGTACAGTGTGGTGATTATCTCCTGGGGTACAGTGTAATGATTATCTATTGAGGTACAGTGTTGCGATTATCTCCTGAGGTACAGTGTCGTGATTATCTCCTGGGGTACGGAGAGGTGATTATCTCCTGGGGTACACTGTGCTGATTATCTCCTGGGGTACAGTGTTGTGATTATCTCCTGCGGTACAGTGTGGTGATTATCTCCTTGTGTGCATTGTAATGATTATCTATTGAGGTTCAGTGTTGCGATTATCTCCTGCGGTACAGTGTCGTGATTATCTCCTGGGGTACAGAGTGGTGATTATCTCCTGGGGTACAGTGTGCTGATTATCTCCTGGGGTACAATGTTGTGATTATCTCCTGCAGTACAGTGTGATGATTATATCCTGGGGTGCAGTGAAATGATTATCTATTGAGGTACAGTGTTGCGATTATCTCCTGCGGTACAGTGTCGTGATTATCTCCTGGGGTACAAATTGATGATTATCTCCTGGGGTACAGTGCGCTGATTATCTCCTTGGGGTACAGTGTTGTGATTATCTCCTGGGGTACAGTGTAGTTATTACCTCCTGGTGTACAGTGTTGTGATTATCTCTTGGGGTACAGTGTAGTGATTATCTCCTGGGGTATAGTGTGGTGATTATCTCCTGGGGTGCTGATTACTAATTATCTCCTGGGGTACAGTGTAGTGATTATCTCCTTGGGTACAGTGTGGTGGCTATCTCCTGGGGTAATGTGTAGTGATTATCTCCTGGGGTACAGTGTAGATATTATCTCTTGGGGTACCGTGTAGTGATTATCTCCTGGGGGTACAGAGTGGTTATTATCTTCTGGGGTTCAGTGTGGTGATTATCTTCTGGGGTACAGTGTGGTTATTATCTCCTTGGGTACAGTGTAGATATTATCTCCTGGGGTACAGTGTAGATATTATCTCCTGGGGTACAGTGTAGATATTATCTCCTGGGGTACAGTGTAGTGATTATCTCCTGGGGTACAGTGAAGTGATTATCTCCTGTGGTACAGTGTAGTGATTATCTCCTAAGGGACAGTGTAGTGATTATCTACTGGTGTACATGAGAGCCGTACATAGGGAGCATAGGTACATAGGGAGCATACGTACATAGGGAGCATAGGTACATAGGGAGCATACGTACATTGGGAGCATAGGTACATAGGGAGCCTGTCGGCCGAGCGGACAGCACACAATGGACTTGTGATCCTGTGGTCCTGGGTTCGATCCCAGGCGCCGGCGAGAAACAATGGACAGAGTTTCTTTCACCCTTTGCCCCTGTTACCTAGCAGTAAAATAGGTACCTTGGTGTTAGTCAGCTGTCACGGGATGCTTTCTGGGGGTGAAAGCCTGGTCTAGGACCGGGCCGCGGGGACACAAAAGCCCCGAAATCATCTCAAGATAACCTCAAGATAAGATACAGAGTAGCGATTATCTCCTGGGGTACAGTCTAGTGATTATCCCCTGGGGCACAGTGAAGTGATTATCTCCTGTGGTACAGTGTAGTGATTATCTCCTAAGGTACAGTGAAGTGATTATCTCCTGGGGTACAGTGTAGTGATTATCTCCTGAGGTACAGTGTGGCGATTATCTCCTGCGGTACTGATTGCTGATTATCTCCTGGGGTACAGTGTAGAGATTATCTACTGTGGTACAGTGTGGTTATTATCTCCTGGGGTACAGTGTAGTGATTATCTACTGGGGTACAGTGTGGTGATTATCTCCTGGGGTTCAGTGTGGTGATTATCTCTTGGGGTACATTGTAGTGATTATCTCCTGGGGTACAATGTGGTTATTATCTCCTTGGGTACAGAGTGGTGATTATCTTCTGGGGTACAGTGTGGTGATTATCTCCTGGGGTACAGTTTAGTGATTATCTCCTGGGGTACATTGGTGATTATCACCTTGGGCACAGTGTGGTTATTATCTCCTGGGGTACAGTGTGGTGATTATCTACTGTGGTACAGTGTAGTGGTTATCTCCTGGGGTACAGTGTGGTGATTATCTACTGTGGTACAGTGTGGAGATTATCTTCTGGGGTACAGTGTAGTGATTATCTGCTGGGGTACAGTGTTGTGATTATCTCCTGGGGTACAGTGTAATGATTCTCTTCTGGTGTACAGTGTAGTGATTATCTCCTAAGGTACAGTGTAGTGATTATCTACTGGTGTACAGTGTAGTGACTATCTCCTGGGGTACAGTGTAGTGATTATCTGCTGGTGTACAGTGTGATGATTGTCTCCTGGGGTACAGTGTAGCGATTATCTCTTAAGGTACAGTGTAGGGATTATCTACTGGTGTACAGTGTAGTGATTATCTCCTCGGTACAGTGTAGTGATTATCTCTGGGGCTACAGTGTAGTGATTATCTCCTGGTGTACAGTGTGGTGATTATCTCCTGGGGAACAGTGTAGTGATTATCTCCTGAGGTACAGTGTGGTGACTATCACCTGGGGAACAGTGTAGTGATTATCTCCTGGGGTACAGTGTGGTGATTATCTTCTGGGGTACAGTTTAGTGATAAACTCCTGGGGTACAGTGTGGTCATTATCTCCTGGGGAACTGATTACTGATTATCTCCTGGGGTACAGTGTAGTGATTATCTATTGAGGTACTGTGCTGCGATAATCTCCTGGGGTTCTGATTACTGATTATCTCCTGGGGTACAGTGTCGGGATTAACTCCTGGGGTACAGTGTGGTGATTATCTCCTGGGGTACTGATTACTGATTATCTCCTGGGGTACAGTTTAGTGATTATCTCCTGTGGTACAGTGTGGTGATTATCTCCTGGGGTGCTAATTACTGATTATCTTCTGGGGTACAGTGCAGTGATTATCTCCTGGGGTACAGTGTGGTGATTTTGTTCTGGGGTACAGTGTAGTGATTATCTCCTGGGGTATAGTGTGGTGATTATCTCCTGGAGTACAGAGTAGTGATTATCTTCTGAGGTACAGTGTGGCGATTATCTCCTGCGGTATTGATTACTGATTATCTCCTGGGGTACAGTGTAGAGATTATCAACTATGGTACAGTGTGGTGATTATCTCTTGGGGTACAGTGTGGTGATTATCTCCTGGGGTACAGTGTAGTGATTATCTCCTGGGGTACAGTGTGGTGATTATCTCCTGGAGTACAGTGTAGTGATTATCTCTTGGGGTACATTGTAGTGATCATCTCCTAGGGTACAGTGTGGTTATTATCTCCTGGTGTACAGTGTGGTGATTATCTCCTGGGGTACAGTGGTGATTATCACCTTGGGTACAGTGTGGTTATTATCTCCTGGGGTACTGTGTGATGATTATCTTCCTCTGGTAAAGTGTAGTGGTTATCTCCTGGGGTAAAGTGTGTTGATTATCTACTGTGGTAGAGTGTGGAGATTATCTTCTGGGGTACAGTGTAGTGATTATCTCCTAAGGTACAGTGTAGTGATTATCTACTGGTGTACAGTGTAGTGATTATCTCGTGGGGTACATTGTAGTGGTTATCTCCTGGGGTACTGTGCAGTGATTATCTCCTGGGGTACAGTGTGGTGATTATCTCCTGGGTAACAGTGTATTGATTATCTCCTGGGCTAAAGTGTGGTGATTATCTCCTGGGGAACAGTGTAGTGATTATCTCCTGGGGTACAGTGTGATGATTATCTCCTGGGGTAGTGTTGTGATTATCTCCTAGGGTACAGTGTAGTGATTAACTCCTGGGGTACAGTGTGGTGATTATCTCCTGGGGTACTGATTACTGATTATCTCCTGGGGTACAGTGTAATGATTATCTATTGAGGTACAGTGTTGCGATTATCTCCTGGGGTACAGTGTAGTGATTATCTCCAGGGGTACAGTGTAGTGATTATCTCCTGGGGTACAGTGTGGTGATTATCTCCTGGGGTACAGTGTAGTGATTATCTCCTGGTGTACAGTGTTGTGATTATCTCCTGGGGTACAGTGTAGTGATTATCTCCTGGGGTACAGTGTGGTGATTATCTCCTAAGGCACAGTTTAGTGATTATCTCCTCCGGGACAGAGTAGATATTATTTCGTGGGGTACAGTGTAGATATTATATCCTGGGGTACAGTGTAGTGTTTATCTCCTGAGGTACAGTGCGGCGATTATCTCTTACGGTACTGATTACTGATTATCTCCTGGGATACAGTGTAGATATTATCTACTGTGGTACAGTGTGGTTATTATCTCCATGGGTACAGTGTAGTGATTGTCTCCTGTGGTACAGTGTGGTGATTATTTCCTTGGGAACAATGTGGTGATTATCTCCTGGGGTACAGTGTGGTGATTATCTCCTGCGGTATTGATTACTGATTATCTCCTGGGGTACAGTGTAGAGATTATCAACTATGGTACAGTGTGGTAATTATCTCCTGGGGTGCAGTGTAGTGATTGTCTCCTGGGGTACAGTGTGGTGATTATCTCTTGGGGTACAGTGTGGTGATTATCTCCTGGGGTACAGTGTAGTGATTATCTCCTGGGGTACAGTGTGGTGATTATCTCCTGGAGTACTGTGTAGTGATTATCTCTTGGGGTACATTGTAGTGATCATCTCCTAGGGTACAGTGTGGTTATTATCTCCTGGTGTACAGTGTGGTGATTATCTCCTGGGGTACAGTGGTGATTATCACCTTGGGTACAGTGTGGTTATTATCTCCTGGGGTACTGTGTGATGATTATCTACTGTGGTAAATTGTAGTGGTTATCTCCTGGGGTAAAGTGTGTTGATTATCTACTGTGGTACAGTGTGGAGATTATCTTCTGGGGTACAGTGTAGTGATTATCTCTTAAGGTACAGTGTAGTGATTATCTACTGGTGTACAGTGTAGTGATTATCTCGTGGGGTACATTATAGTGGTTATCTCCTGGGGTACTGTGCAGTGATTATCTCCTGGGGTACAGTGTGGTGATTATCTCCTGGGTAACAGTGTATTGATTATCTCCTGGGCTAAAGTGTGGTGATTATCTCCTGGGGAACAGTGTAGTGATTATCTCCTGGGGTACAGTGTGATGATTATCTCCTGGGGTACAGTGTTGTGATTATCTCCTAGGGTACAGTGTAGTGATTAACTCCTGGGGTACAGTGTGGTGATTATCTCCTGGGGTACTGATTACTGATTATCTCCTGGGGTACTGTGTAATGATTATCTATTGAGGTACAGTGTTGCGATTATCTCCTGGGGTACAGTGTAGTGATTATCTCCTGGGGTACAGTGTAGTGATTATCTCCTGGGGTACAGTGTGGTGATTATCTCCTGGGGTACAGTGTAGTGATTATCTCCTGGTGTACAGTGTTGTGATTATCTCCTGGGGTACAGTGTAGTGATTATCTCCTGGGGTACAGTTTGGTGATTATCTCCTGTGGTGCTGATTACTATTTATCTCCTGGGGTACAGTGTAGTGATTATCTCCTGGGGTACAGTGTGGTGATTATCTCCTGGGGTACCGTGTAGTGATTATCTCCTGGGGTACAATGTAGATATTATCTCTTGGGGTACCGTGTAGTGATTATCTCCTGGGGTACAGTGTGGTTATTATCTCCTGGGTACAGTGTGGTGATTATCTCCTTGCGTACAGGGTAGATATTATCTCCTGGGGTATAGTGTAGATATTATCTCCTGGGTTACAGTGTATATATTTTCTCCAGAGATACCGTGTAGTGGTTATCTCCTCGGGTACAGAGTAGATATTATTTCCTGGGGTACAGTGTAGATATTATCTCCTGGGGTACAGTGTAGATATTATCTCCTGGGGTACAGTGTAGTGATTATCTCCTGGGGTACAGTGAAGTGCTTATCTCCTGTGGTACAGTGTAGTGATTATCTCCTAAGGCACAGTGTAGTGATTATCTCCTCCGGGACAGAGTAGATATTATTTCCTGGGGTACAGTGTAGATATTATATCCTGGGGTACAGTGTAGTGTTTATCTCCTGAGGTACAGTGCGGCGATTATCTCTTGCGGTACTGATTACTGATTATCTCCTGGGGTACAGTGTAGAGATTATCTACTGTAGTACAGTGTGGTTATTATCTCCATGGGTACAGTGTAGTGATTGTCTCCTGGGGTACAGTGTGGTGATTATTTCCTTGGGTACAATGTGGTGATTATCTCCTGGGGTACAGTGTGGATTATCTCCTGGAGTACAGTGTAGTGATTATCACCTGCGGTTCAGTGTGGTTATTATCTCCTGGGGTACAGTGTGGTGATTATCTCGTGGGGTTCAGTGTAGTGATTATCACCTGCGGTACAGTGTGGTGATTATCTCCTGGGGTACACAGTGGCGATTATCTCCTGGGGTACAGTGTGGTGATTATCTCCTGGGGTACAGTGTGGTGATTATCTCCTGGGGTACAGTGTGGTGATTATCTTCTGGGGTACTTATTACTGATTAACTCCTGGGGTACTTATTACTGATTAACTCCTGGGGTACAGTGTGGTGATTATCTCCTGGGGTACAGTGTAGTGATTATCTCCAGGGATACAGTGTGACGATTATCTCCTGGGGTACTGATTACAGATTTTCTCCTTGGGTACAATGTAGAGATTATCTTCTGTGGTACAGTGTGGTGATTATCTCCTGGGGTACAGTGTGGTTATTATCTCCTGGGGTACAGATTGGTGATTATCTCCTGGGGTACAGTGCGGTGATTATCTCCTAGGGGTACTGATTACTGATTATCTCCTGGGGTACAGTGTAGTGATTATCTCGTGGGGTACAATGTGGTGATTTTCTCCTGGGGATCAGTGTTGTGACTATCTCCTGAGGTACAGTGTAGTGATTATCTCCTGGGGTACAGTATGGTGATTATCTCCTGAGATACCGTGTAGTGATTATCTCCAGGGGTACAGTGTGGTGATTATCTCCTGGGGTATAGTGTAGTGATTATCTCCTGGGGTACAGTGTGATGATTATCTTCTGGGGTACTTATTACTGATTAACTCCTGGGGTACTTATTACTGATTAACTCCTGGGGTACTTATTACTGATTAACTCCTGGGGTACAGTGTGGTGATTATCTCCTGGGGTACAGTGTAGTGATTATCTCCTGGGGTACAGTGTGACGATTATCTCCTGGGGTACTGATTAAAGATTTTCTCCTGGGGAACAATGGAGAGATTATCTTCTGTGGTACAGTGTGGTGATTATCTCCTGGGGTACAGTGTGGTTATTATCTCCTGGGGTACAGATTGGTGATTATCTCCTGGGGTACAGTGTGGTGATTATCTCCTAGGGTATTGATTACTGATTATCTCCTGGGGTACAGTGTAGTGATTATCTCGTGGGGTACAATGTGGTGATTTTCTCCTGGGGATCAGTGTTGTGACTATCTCCTGAGGTACAGTGTAGTGATTATCTCCAGTGGTACAGCGTGGTGATTATATCATGTGTTACAGTGTAGTGATTATCTCCTGGAGTACAGTATGGGAATTATCTCCTGGAGTACAGTGTGGTGATTATCTCCTAGGTACAGTGTAGTGATTATCTCCTGGGGTACAGTGTTGTGATTATCTCCTGGGGTACAGTATGGTGATTATCTCCTGGAGTACAGTGTGTTGATTATCCCCTGGGTATAGTGTAGTGATTTTCTCCTGGGGAACAGTGTGGTATTATTCCCTGGGGTACAGTGTAATGAATATCTCCTGTGTTACAGTGTAGTGATCTTCTCCTGGGGTACAGTGTGGTGATTATCTCCTGTGGTAAAGTGTAGTGATTTTCTCCTGGGGTACAGTGTAATTTGTTGTAATCCACAAGTTAGTAGGAATTATTAGCTAGAGGATCATTACTACAACACTTAACGAATGATGATTGGAAGTACATGTAAGTAGACAGACTATGGATCACATATCTAAGAAAGGTCAATGGATTAAGACCGAAGCTGTTTAGCCAAATTAATAATTCCTGGAAAGAGGAATTATTCTTCGTCAGGCTTCTAGGATCAAGGTTACCGTTCTAGGGATAAGGTTAATCGGATTATACCTTCCTTGAGAGGCGGGGTGAAATGTTTGAGGCCATGGCTGACTGGTGTCAGTCTTGTTGTGGGAGTTGAACTGGCAAGTCCTCCGAGATCTCCGTTTGTGGCAGCAGCGAAGTGTAGCAGACAGCTATGCGAGAGCCTGTTGTGATCTTAGTGACCAAGTTAAGTATGCAGTATGTGAGTATTGAATGTAAGACTAACCGGGTGTGGAGCGTTGTAGTAATCATTCCGTATTAGGGACCTAGGCGGAAGTTACGAGGGTGGGTGGTGATCGCGGAGGTCAAGTGGTCTATGGATATTGGAAGTGTATTAACCTAATAGAGTATGTTAATATGTATTTATTTGTCAGAGTCTATTCTTTGTAATTAAATGACAAAACCCGACGGCCTTTAAATACCTTCCATCTGTGGCCTCATAGTATTCCTGGTTTGGTTGGTGAGGGAATGTTAGGGAATTGGTACACGACATATTTGGTGGCAGCGCAAACAGGTTTTGGAACACTTTGAGAGATGAAGGAAGTGTGGTTCTGGTTTAGTTGGTGAGGGAATGTTTGGGAAATGGTAGACGTCGGGTTGTGGTGAGAATGGTGGTTACTAGATGGAGGAAAGAAGGGTCAGGTGAGACCAGGTCAGAGGAGTTTGTTAATTAAAAGGGACTAGGCCATTATGGGGCACATGTGGGGTTTATTTCTTTCTTTCCAGATTCCCGCAACGAGAGACGACTAAGATGCACGTCTGGACCACTGAAGCATCGGGATCCAAAACAAGTGCAGTGTTCGTAGTGCGGATTATACAGTGTTCGTAGTGCGGATTATACAGTGTTCGTAGTGCGGATTATACAGTGTTCGTAGTGCGGATTATACAGTGTTCGTAGTGCGGATTATACAGTGTTCATAGTGCGGATTATACAGCGTGGCGAGGTAAACTAGCGCGGGTGAATGTGGGCCAGCGTGGGCCATGTGCATGATTGTATATTGGCGGAAGGACGAGGGTGTGTAGTGTAATGCATGTGTAGTGGCGTATTAGACGCCAGCGTAATGACTAGTTTACTGTAGTGTAATGTGCATGTTTTGACTGTTGATATTATGGATGTAGTATAGTGCATGACATTGTTGGCATTGTAGCGCCTAGGTGTAGCATGTGTAGCATAACTGGTTGTTGTAACACCGGGTGTCTTGTAGACATTAGCGTTGAAGTATGTTAACGCAGGTGGTAGAGTGTGGCGGGTGGCCACTACACAAGAAATTATGCCTGACGAGTGTTGGTCAGGTAATTAACGGATTACAAGAGAAAAGGGAGTGTGTGTGGCGTCTGGTTACTTATTGGTGGTGTTATTGGTGGTGACGTCTCGTGATGTTTTGATGCGCTCTGGCGCAAGGCATATGCCTGTGGTGGTAATGGTGGTGGGGGACGCCGTGTGTGTTGTGTTGATGGCGTTGAAGACGCTGTGTGTATGTTGAGGGCGTTGGGGACGCCGTGTGTTGTGTTGAGGGCGTTGGGGACGCCGTGTGTTGTGTTGAGGGCGTTGGGGACGCCGTGTGTTGTGTTGAGGGCATTGGGGACGCCGTGTGTTGTGTTGAGGGCGTTGGGGACGCCATTGGGTGTTGTGTTGAGGGCGTTGGGGACGCCGTGTGTTGTGTTGAGGGCGTTGGGGACGCCATTGGGTGTTGTGGTGAGGGCGTTGGGGACGCCGTGTGTTGTGTTGAGGGCGTTGGGGACGCCGTGTGTTGTGTTGAGGGCGTTGGGGACGCCATTGGGTGTTGTGTTGAGGGCGTTGGGGACGCCGTGTGTTGTGTTGAGGGCGTTGAGGACGCCATTGGGTGTTGTGGTGAGGGCGTTGGGGACGCCGTGTGTTGTGTTGAGGGCGTTGGGGACGCCATTGGGTGTTGTGTTGAGGGCGTTGGGGACGCCGTGTGTTGTGTTGAGGGCGTTGGGGACGCCATGTGTTGTGTTGAGGGCGTTGGGGACGCCATTGGGTGTTGTGTTGAGGGCGTTGGGGACGCCGTGTGTTGTGTTGAGGGCGTTGGGGACGCCATGTGTTGTGTTGAGGGCGTTGGGGACGCCATTGAGTGTTGTGTTGAGGGCGTTGGGGACGCCGTGTGTTGTGTTGAGGGCGTTGGGGACGCCATTGGGTGTTGTGTTGAGGGCGTGGGGGACGCCGGGTGTTGTGTTGAGGGCGTTGGGGACGCCATTGGGTGTTGTAGTGTAGTGGCGTTTGGACGCCTGGTATGGGGTGTGGTGTTGTGGAGTATATGGTGGCGCAGGGGCGCCAGGTAGTGGTCGGTAAGATGAGTATTGGCGTAGCAAAGTGGGTGCGTTAGGACGCAGGAAGTGGTTGTGGGGATGTGTGGCGTTATAATGAGGTCATCAGTGGTTGGGATGACCAGAGGTGATGGTGTGTCGGAGTGGGAAAGTCTTATGGATAAGATGAAATGTGGATAATTGCAGGAGTTGGTGGCTGCAGCAGGCGAGCCAAGTCGATATATCTAGCAAAACTCATAAAAGACTAATAAAAATTCATTATTCTCATTAAAATTTTCATTAATTATGTCGGAGTGGGTAAGTCTTATGGATAAGATTACAAGGTAGAATTTCAAAATTTCAGGTGTTGGTGGTTGCAGTGGGCGAGCCAAGTAGATATACTAATTTCTCATTAATTAAGTTGTTACAGGAATCTCGATAGAAGCGAGCCAGTGGCAGTATGATGCTTTAGTGACAGTTGTGAAACTATTTTAATGAGGTATTTATAGTGATAATGTATGTGCATGTATATACTGTATATTACCTCATCGGCACCATTACTGAGTGTTAGGCTTGAGAAGGTCCCCCGGGATCATGTCACAGAGCTTCAGGTAGAGTAGAAGGAAAGCTATGAGGCTACACTCAGTAATTCTAGAAAAAAAAAGGGGGAGGAAGTGAAGCCAACGTGACGTTATAGGCGAAATTCGCCCCCCTGACATCAAAGCAGGGATAAGGGCCAGCTGCAATGGTTTTGCAGCTGCGCTCAGGCTATATACGGGGAGAGAGTAAGGAGCCGAGGGGGTTATGTAATAATGGGATCGAGCCAGGGGGCTCCGAAGGAATATTTTGCAGGTACAGCGGTCAGGAAGGTGTGAATACAGGTGGACACACTCTGGGCGGATGGGCCTAGACCAAAGAGCTGTGAGGGATCTACAGCGTTCCAGGGTTGGTGCCCTGGAACGAGACGTCAGCACAGACCCGAGGGAACATGACCCTGGGGTAGGAATCTCCGTTGCTCTGGAGGCCAGGATCACGTTAGCTCAGAGCAACGATGGGTCATTGACAACATTCACCAGGCTGGACAGCCTGGGTTTTGTCTGGGTCATGGAGGAGCTATGACCTAGCAACCATGGGACACAAAGACAAGAGAAGTGATGCTGCCAATTGTGGAGGAGGCCAGTGAAACATTGTGTGATCATTGTAAGCCTTATGTTAACAGTACAGGGCAAGATGTTAAATTATAATTAACTTATTACTAAGGATGAAGAACCTTAGATATATATGTGTTGTGTATATATTAATGACTAGTGTCATTTCTGTTTAAGTGCCAGCATTCTGGTCAATGTAATTTTATGGTTATGTTTGTATGTAATTATATGTCAGCAGTTTAGGTATATGTGCATTGTTGGAGATGGGAAAAATTATTACAGACTATTTTACCTGTGCTATGATGTTAATATAATGTATATGTTGGAGAAGTGTTGTGAGTCATGTCGGGGAAAATTTTAATTTATTTCATCGTGTGTATGATGAACTTATTGGATGATTTTTTAGTTGTACACATATGGTGGGTGCATCCTCCAGGTCCTTGCACTAATGGAACCATTGCAATGATGCATATGTGGACATATGCGTGTTTAAGGAGGGGAGTGGTGTTGTAATCCACAAGTTAGAAGGAATTATTAGCTAGAGGATCATTACTACAACACTTAACGAATGATGATTGGAAGTTCATGTAAGTAGACAGACTATGGATCACATATCTAAGAAAGGTCAATGGATTAAGATCGAAGCTGTTTAGCCAAATTAATAATTCCTGGAAATAGGAATTATTCTTCGTCAGGCTTCTAGGATCAAGGTTACCGCTCTAGGGATAAGGTTAATCGGATTATACCTTCCTTGAGAGGCGGGGTGAAATGTTTGAGGCCATTGCTGACTGGAGCCAGTCTTGTTGTGGGAGTTGAACTGGCAAGTCCTCCGAGGTCTCCGTTTGTGGCAGCAGCGAAGTGTAGCAGACAGCTATGCGAGAGCCTGTTGTGATCTTAGTGACCAAGTTAAGTCTGCAGTATGTGAGTATTGAATGTAAGACTAACCGGGTGTGGAGCGTTGTAGTAATCATTCCGTATTAGGGACTTAGGCGGAAGTTACGAGGGTGGGTGGTGATCGCGGAGGTCAAGTGGTCTATGGATATTGGAAGTGTATTGACCTAATAGAGTATGTTAATATGTATTTATTTGTCAGAGTCTATTCTTTGTAATTAAATGACAAAACCCGACGGCCTTTAAATACCTTCCATATGTTCATTCATTGTGTTCCAGTACAAACCGAGTGGTACGCCTCAAGGGTCTGGTGTGTGTAGGAGTATAGGTGGTAGTAACGGTTGCTGAGGCAAGGTGTTATGTGTTGTGTAATCGTTGTGTTCGGAATGAACCGGGGTTCAGCGTCACGACAAATTATTATCTCCTGGGGTAGAGTGTTGTGATTATCTCCTGGGGTACCGTGTAGTGATTATCTCCTGGGGTACAGTGTAGATATGATCTTCTGGGGTACAGTGTGGTGATTATCTCCTGGGGTACTGATTACTGATTATCTCCTAGGGAAACAGTGTAGTGATTATCTCCTGTGGTACAGTTTAGTGATTATCTCTTGGGGTACAGTGTGATTATCTCCTGTGGTACAGTTTAGTGATTATCTCTTGGGGTACAGTGTGATTATCTAATAGGGTATAGTGTAGTGATTATCTCCTGGGGTACAGAGTGGTCATTATCTCCTGGGGTACAGTGTGCTGATTATCTCCTGGTGTACAGTGTAGTGATTATCTCCTGGCGTACAGTGTCGTGATTATCTCCTGGGGTACTGATTACTGAATATCTCCTGGGGGAACAGTGAAGTGATTATCTCCTGTGGTACAGTTTAGTGATTATCTTTTGGGGTACAGTGTGATTATCTAATAGGGTATAGTGTAGTGATTATCTCCTGGGGTACAGAGTGGTCATTATCTCCTTGGGTACAACGTGCTGATTATCTCCTGGTGTACAGTGTAGTGATTATCTCCTGGCGTACAGTGTCGTAATTATCTCCTGGGGTACAGTGTGGTGATTATCTCCTGGGGTACAGTGTGGTCATTATCTCCTGGGGTACAGAGTGGTGATTATCTCCTGGGGTACATTGTTATGATTATCTCCTGGGGTACAGTGTAATGATTGTCTCCTGGGGTACAGTGTGGATATTATCTCCTGGGGTACAGATTGGTGATTATCTCCAGGGGTACAGTGTGGTGATTATCTCCTGGGGTATTGATTACTGATTATCTCCTGGGGTACAGTGTAGTGATTATCTCGTGGGGTACAATGTGGTGATTATCTCCTGTGGTACAGTGTAGTGATTATCTCCTGGAGTACAGTGTGGGGATTATCTCCTGGAGTAAAGTGTGGTGATTATCTCCTAGGTACAGTGTAGTGATTATCTCCAGGGGAACAGTGTAGTGATTATCTCCTGGGGTACAATGTGGTGATTATCTCCTGGGGTACAGTGTGGTGATTATCTCGTGGGGTACTGATTACTGATTATCTCCTGGGGAAACAGTGTAGTGATTATCTCCTGGAGTACAGTGTGGTGATTATCCCCTGGGTACAGTGTAGTGATTATCTCCTGGGGAACAGTGTGGTGATTATCCCCTGGGGTAAAATGTAATGAATATCTCCTGTGTTACAGTGTAATGATTTTCTCCTGGGGTACAGTGTGGTGATTATCTCCAGGAGTACAGTGTGGTGATTATCTCCTGGGGTACAGTGTTGTGATTATCTCCTGTGGTAAAGTGTAGTGATTATCTCCTATGGTACAGTGTAATTATTATCTCATGGGGTACAGTGTAGTGATTATCTCCTGGGGTACCGTGTTGATATTATCTCCTGGGGTACCGTGTAGTGATTATCTCCTGGGGTACAGTGTGGTGATTATCTCCTGGGGTACAGTGTGGTGATTATCTCCTGGGGTACAGTATAGTGATTATCTCCTGTGGTACAGTGTGGTGATTATCTCCTGGGGTACAGTATAGTGATTATCTACTGTGGTACAGTGTAATTATTATCTCATGGGGTACAGTGTAGTGATTATCTCCTGGGGTACCGTGTTGATATTATCTCCTGGGGAACCGTGTAGTGATTATCTCCTGGGGTACAGTGTGGTGATTATCTCCTGGGGTACAGTGTAGTGATTATTTCCTGGTGTACAGTGTAGTGTTTATCTCCTGGGGTACAGTGTAGTGATTATCTACTGTGGTACAGTGTGCTGATTATCTCCTGGGGTTCAGTGTTGTGATTATCTCCTGCTGTACAGTGTGGTGATTATCTCCTGGGGTACAGTGTAATGATTAACTATTGAGGTACAGTGTTGCGATTATCTCCTGCGGTACAGTGTCGTGATTATCTCCTGGGGTACAGAGTGGTGATTATCTCCTGGGGTACAGTATAGTGATTATCTACTGTGGTACAGTGTGCTGATTATCTCCTGGGGTTCAGTGTTGTGATTATCTCCTGCTGTACAGTGTGGTGATTATCTCCTGGGTACAGTGTAATGATTAACTATTGAGGTACAGTGTTGCGATTATCTCCTGCGGTACAGTGTCGTGATTATCTCCTGGGGTACAGAGTGGTGATTATCTCCTGGGGTACAGTGTGCTGATTATCTCCTGGGGTACAGTGTTGTGATTATCTCCTGGGGTATAGTGTGGTGATTATCTCCTGGGGTGCTGATTACTAATTATCTCCTGGGGAAAAAGTTTGGTGACTATCTCCTGGGGTACAGTGTGGTGATTATCTCCTGGGGTGCAGTGTAATGATTATCTATTGAGGTACAGTGTTGCGATTATCTCCTGCGGTACAGTGTCGTGATTATCTCCTGGGGTACAGTGTAGTGATTACCTCCTGATGTACAGTGTTGTGATTATCTCTTGGGGTACAGTGTAGTGATTATCTCCTGGGGTATAGTGTGGTGATTATCTCCTGGGGTGCTGATTACTAATTATCTACTGGGGTACAGTGTGGTGATTATCTCCTTGGGTACAGTGTAGATATTATCTCCTGGGGTACAGTGTAGATATTATCTCTTGGGGTACCGTGAAGTGATTATCTCCTGGAATACAGTGTAGATATTATCTCTTGGGGTACCGTGTAGTGATTATCTCCTGAGGTACAGAGTGGTTATTATCGCCTGGCGTACAGTGTGGTGATTATCTCCTGGGGTACAGTGTGGTGATTATCTCCTTTGGTACATTGTAGATATTATCTCCTGGGGTACAGTGAAGTGATTATCTCGTGTCGTACAGTGTAGTAATTATCTCCTAAGGTACAGTGTACTGATTATCTACTGGTGTACATTGCAGTGATTATCTCCTGAGGTACAGTGTGGCGATTATCTCCTGCGGTACTGATTACTGATTATCTCCTGCGGTACTGATTACTGATTATCTCCTGGGGTACAGTGTAGAGATTATCTACTGTGGTACAGTGTGGTTATTATCTCCTGGGGTACAGTGTAGTGATTATCTCCTGGGGTACAGTGTGGTGATTATCTCCTGGGGTTCAGTGTGGTGATTATCTCTTGGGGTACATTGTAGTGATTATCTCCTGGGGTACAGTGTGGTTATTATCTCATTGGGTACAGAGTGGCGATTATCTCCTGGGGTACAGTGTGGTGATTATCTCCTGGGGTACAGTTTAGTGATTATCTCCTGGGGTACAGTTTAGTGATTATCTCCTGGGGTACATTGGTGATTATCTACTGTGGTACAGTGTAGTGGTTATCTCCTGGGGTACAGTGTTGAGATTATCTGCTGGGGTACAGTGTTGTGATTATCTCCTGGGGTACAGTGTGGTGATTATGTCCTGGGGTACTTATTACTGATTAACTCCTGGGGTACATATTACTTATTAACCCCTGGGGTACAGTGTAGTGATTATCTCCTGGGGTACAGTGTAGTGATTATCTCCTCAGGTACAGTGTAGTGATTATCTACTGGTGTACAGTGTAGTGATTATCTCCTGGGGTACAGTGTAGTGATTATCTCTTGAGGTACAGTGTAATGATTATCTACTGGTGTACAGTGTAGTGATTATCTCGTAAGGTACAGTGTAGTGATTATCTACTGGTGTACAGTGTAGTGACTATCTCCTGGGTACAGTGTAGTGATTATCTGCTGGTGTACAGTGTGATGATTATCTCCTGAAGTACAGTGTAGCGATTATCTCCTAAGGTACAGTGTAGTGATTATCTACTGGTGTACAGTGTAGTGATTATCTCCTGGGGTACAGTGTAGTGATTATCTTTTGGGGTACAGTGTAGTGATTATCTCCTGGTGTGTAGTGTGGTGATTATCTCCTGGGGAACAGTGTAGTCATTATCTTCTGGGGTACAGTGTGGTGACTATCACCTGGGGAACAGTGTAGTGATAAACTCCTGGGGTACAGTGTGGTGATTATCTCCTGGGGTACTGATTACTGATTATCTCCTGGGGTACAGTGCAATGATTATCTATTGAGGTACTGTGTTGCGATAATCTCCTGCGGTACTGATTACTGATTATCTCCTGGGGTACAGTGTCGGGATTAACTCCTGGGGTACAGCGTGGTGATTATCTCCTGGGGTACAATGTGGTGATTATTTTCTGGGGTACAGTGTAGTGATTATCTCCTGGGGTATAGTGTGGTGATTATCTCCTGGAATACAGTGTAGTGATTATCTTCTGAGGTACAGTGTGGCGATTATCTCCTGCGGTATTGATTAATGATTATCTCCTGGGGTACAGTGTGGTGATTATCTCTTGGGTTACAGTGTGGTGATTATCTCCTGGGGTACAGTGTAGTGATTATCTCCTGGGGTACAGTGTGGTGATTATCACCTGGGGTACAGTGTGGTGATTATCTCCTGGGGTACAGTGTTGTGATTATCTCCTGGGGTACAGTGTGGTGATTATCTCCTGTGGTGCTGATTACTATTTATCTCCTGGGGTACAGTGTAGTGATTATCTCCTGGGGTACAGTGTCGTGATTATCTCCTGGGGTACCGTTTAGTGATTATCTCCTGGGGTACAGTGTAGATATTATCTTTTGGGGTACCGTGTAGTGATTATCTTCTGGGGTACAGAGTGGTTATTATCCCCTCGAGTACAGAGTAGATATTATTTCCTGGGGTACAGTGTAGATATTATCTCCTGGGGTACAGTGTAGATATTATCTCCTGGGGTACAGTGTAGTGATTATCTCCTAGGGTACAGTGAAGTGATTATCTCCTGTGGTACAGTGTAGTGATTATCTCCTCGGGGACAGAGTAGATATTATTTCCTGGGGTACAGTGTAGATATTATCTCCTGGGGTACAGTGTAGTGTTTATCTCCTGAGGTACAGTGTGGCGATTATCTCTTGCGGTACTGATTACTGATTATCTCCTGGGGTACAGTGTAGAGATTATCTACTGTGGTACAGTGTGGTTATTATCTCCTGGGGTACAGTGTAGTGATTGTCTCCTGGGGTACAGTGTGGTGATTATTTCCTGGGGTACAGTGTGGTGATTATCTCCTGGGGTACAGTGTTGTGATTATCTCCTGGAGTACAGTGTAGTGATAATCTCCTGCGGTACAGTGTGGTTATTATCTCCTGGGGTACAGTGTGGTGATTATCTCCTGGGGTACAGTGTGGTTATTATCTCCTGGGGTACAGTGTAGTGATTATCTCCTGCGGTACAGTGTGGTTATTATCTCCTGGGGTACAGTGTGGTGATTATCTCCTGCGGTACAGTGTGGTTATTATCTCCTGGGGTACACAGTGGCGATTATCTCTTGGGGTACAGTGTGGTGATTATCTTCTGGGGTTCAGTGTGGTGATTATCTCCTGGGGTACAGTGTGGTGATTATCTCCTGGGGTACTTATTACTGATTAACTCCTGGGGCACTTATTACTGATTAACTCCTGGGGTACAGTGTGGTGATTATCTCCTGGGGTACAGTGTAGTGATTATCTCCTGGGGTACAGTGTGATGATTATCTCCTGGGGTACAGTGTGGTGATTATCTCCTGGGGTACAGTGTAGTGATTATCTCCTGGGGTACAGTGTGATGATTATCTCCTGGGGTACTGTGTAGTGATTATCTCTTGAGGTACAGTGTGGTGATTATCTCCTTGGGTACAGTGTAGTGATTATCTCCTAGGGTACAGTGTTGTGATTATCTCCTGGGGTACAGTGTGGTGATTATCTCCTGGGGTTCTTATTACTGACTAACTCCTGGGGTACAGTGTAGTGATTATCTCCTGGGGTACAGTGTAGTGATTATCTCCTGGGGTACTTATTACTGATTAACTCCTGGGGTACAGTGTGGTGATTATCTCCTGGGGTACAGAGTTGTGATTATCTCCTGGGGTACAGTGTTGTGATTATCTCCTGGGGTCCAGTGTGGTGATTATCTCCTGGGGTACCGTGTAGTGATTATCTCCTGGGGTACAGTGTGGTGATTATCTCCTGGGGTACAGTGTAGTGATTATCTCCTGGGGTACAGTGTCGTGATTATCTCCTGGGGTACCGTTTAGTGATTTTATCTCCTGGGGTACAGTGTAGATATTATCTTTTGGGGTACCGTGTAGTGATTATCTTCTGGGGTACAGAGTGGTTATTATCCCCTCGAGTACAGAGTAGATATTATTTCCTGGGGTACAGTGTAGATATTATCTCCTGGGGTACAGTGTAGATATTATCTCCTGGGGTACAGTGTAGTGATTATCTCCTAGGGTACAGTGAAGTGATTATCTCCTGTGGTACAGTGTAGTGATTATCTCCTCGGGGACAGAGTAGATATTATTTCCTGGGGTACAGTGTAGATATTATCTCCTGGGGTACAGTGTAGTGTTTATCTCCTGAGGTACAGTGTGGCGATTATCTCTTGCGGTACTGATTACTGATTATCTCCTGGGGTACAGTGTAGAGATTATCTACTGTGGTACAGTGTGGTTATTATCTCCTGGGGTACAGTGTAGTGATTGTCTCCTGGGGTACAGTGTGGTGATTATTTCCTGGGGTACAGTGTGGTGATTATCTCCTGGGGTACAGTGTTGTGATTATCTCCTGGAGTACAGTGTAGTGATAATCTCCTGCGGTACAGTGTGGTTATTATCTCCTGGGGTACAGTGTGGTGATTATCTCCTGGGGTACAGTGTGGTTATTATCTCCTGGGGTACAGTGTAGTGATTATCTCCTGCGGTACAGTGTGGTTATTATCTCCTGGGGTACAGTGTGGTGATTATCTCCTGCGGTACAGTGTGGTTATTATCTCCTGGGGTACACAGTGGCGATTATCTCTTGGGGTACAGTGTGGTGATTATCTTCTGGGGTTCAGTGTGGTGATTATCTCCTGGGGTACAGTGTGGTGATTATCTCCTGGGGTACTTATTACTGATTAACTCCTGGGGCACTTATTACTGATTAACTCCTGGGGTACAGTGTGGTGATTATCTCCTGGGGTACAGTGTAGTGATTATCTCCTGGGGTACAGTGTGATGATTATCTCCTGGGGTACAGTGTGGTGATTATCTCCTGGGGTACAGTGTAGTGATTATCTCCTGGGGTACAGTGTGATGATTATCTCCTGGGGTACTGTGTAGTGATTATCTCTTGAGGTACAGTGTGGTGATTATCTCCTGGGGTACAGTGTTGTGATTATCTCCTGGAGTACAGTGTAGTGATAATCTCCTGCGGTACAGTGTGGTTATTATCTCCTGGGGTACAGTGTTGTGATTATCTCCTGGGGTACAGTGTGGTGATTATCTCCTGGGGTTCTTATTACTGACTAACTCCTGGGGTACAGTGTAGTGATTATCTCCTGGGGTACAGTGTAGTGATTATCTCCTGGGGTACTTATTACTGATTAACTCCTGGGGTACAGTGTGGTGATTATCTCCTGGGGTACAGTGTTGTGATTATCTCCTGGGGTACAGTGTTGTGATTATCTCCTGGGGTCCAGTGTGGTGATTATCTCCTGGGGTACCGTGTAGTGATTATCTCCTGGGGTACAGTGTGGTGATTATCTCCTGGGGTACAGTGTAGTGATTATCTCCTGGGGTACAATGTAGTGATTATCTCCTGGGGTACAGTGTAGTGATTATCTCCTGGGGTACAATGTAGTGATTATCTCCTGGGAATCAGTGTTGTGATTATCTCCAGGGGAACAGTGTGGTGATTATCTCCTGGGGTACAGTGTGATGATTATCTCCAGGGGTACAGTGTAGTGATTATCTCCTGGGGTACAGTGTAACGATTATCTCTTGGGGTACAGTGTGGTGATTATCTCCTGGGGTACAGTGTGGTGATTATCTCCTGGGGTTACATTGTAGTGATTATCTCCTGGGGGTACAGTGTGGTTATTATCTCCTGGGGTACAGAGTGGCGATTATGTCCTGGGGTACAGTGTAGTGATTATCTCCTGGGGTACACTGTGGTTATTATCTCCTGGGCTACAGTGTAGTGATTATCTCTTGGGGTACAGTGTGGTTATTATCTCCTGGGGTACAGTGTGGTGATTATCTCCTGGGGTACAGTGTAGTGATTATCTCCTGGGGTACAGTGTGATGATTATCTCCTGGGGTACAGTGTGGTGATTATCTCCTGGGGTACAGTGTGGTGATTATCTCCTGGGGTTACATTGTAGTGATTATCTCCTGGGTGTACAGTGTGGTTATTATCTCCTGGGGTACAGAGTGGCGATTATGTCCTGGGGTACAGTGTAGTGATTATCTCCTGGGGTACACTTTGGTTATTATCTCCTGGGCTACAGTGTAGTGATTATCTCCTGGGGTACAGTGTGGTTATTATCTCCTGGGGTACAGTGTGGTGATTATCTCCTGGGGTACAGTGTAGTGATTATCTCCTGGGGTACAGTGTGATGATTATCTCCTGGGGTACAGTGTGGTGATTATCTCCTGGGGTACAGTGTGGTGATTATCTCCTGGGGTACAGTGTAGTGATTATCTCCTGGGGTACAGTGTAATGATTATCTCCTGGGGTACAGTGTAGTGATTATCTCCTGGGGTACAGTGTAGTGATTATCTCCTGGGGTACAGTGTAATGATTATCTCCTGGGGTACAGTGTAGTGATTATCTCCTGGGGTACAGTGTAGTGATTATCTCCTGGGGTACAAGTCGTTCCAGAGTAGAATGGTTTGGCAGATGATGTTGGATACTTTCTCAGAGATCAGATGATGATGAGACGATGGAGATCTAAGATATCTCGCTCTTCAGAGGACTGTGAGAGTGTTACCCAACTTGTGGTCCCCAAAGTATACCGTGAACAAGTCCTCACAGCTGCTCATGACGATCCTTTAAGTGGTCACCAAGGGATCAGTCGAATGTTGTTTCAGGTAACAAAGTACTCTTATTGGTCTAAACTTAAGTAAGATATTGCAATATATTGTCGACAGTTTGTAACGTGTCAAGTGATGAGGAAACCCAGCCAAACTGTACCTAGAGCTCCCTTTCATCCAATTGAAGTTCCACCTGAATCTTTTTCCCCACATCATAGTAAATTATGTAGGCCCTTTGACACGGACCAAGTCTGATCATATATTTGTAATAACCTTAATGTGTGCTACAACGAAATTCCCTGAAGCCAATCCTGTACGTAATATTAGAGCTAAGACAATCATCAATCATCTTGTGAAGTTTTATACCTTGTTTTAACTTCATCGTGTGATCCAGTCTGACAATGGTAGTAATTTTCGTTCAGCTGAGTTCCAACAATTTGTTCAGAGGTATAACATAAAACACCAATTCCCCAGAGTCTTGGAAAGATTTCACGAGACACTGAAGCAGATGTTGCGGACTGTTGCCTCTGTTGGACTCTGGACGCTTTAAGCTCTCTAGAAGAGTGTAGACGTTTCCAGCCAGGTGAGCACTCTGGTTTCTTAACACCATAGTGGAGACTGCTCTAGTGCATCATTTGGAAGGTCCATTTGAAGTCTTGTCCAGACGCTCAGAGTTTACTTATTAAGTTAAAAGTTTGTAGGACCATTCCAAGACTTTACTTGGAATGTTTACTTGGAATTTGTTTGTTGCCTCTTTTTTCGGACTCTATATAGGGAATAGTACAAAATTCTTCATTCTAATTGCTTAGTACGTCATCCTATGTACTATGGTGCACATCGTTACAAAACTACTGTCTAAACAGGAGGACGGGTTGTACAAACTTACAAGTTGTAAATTCTTGCACTAAACTTTGCCAATGATTTTCTTGAAGTTATCTCTCTACAGTGAAGACTTTAGTGAATATGTTCTCAGTGGCAGACAAATTACGTATTTTCACTAAATTATGTTATATTATAGCAATAGTTAAGGTAATTATGGTAATATTATAGCAATAGTTAAGGTAATTATGGTAATATTATAGTAATAGTTAAGGTAATTATGGTAATATTATAGTAATAGTTCAGGTAATTATGGTAATATTATAGTAATAGTTAAGGTAATTATGGGAAATTCCTTTCAACATTATTTTATTTTAATTCTTTTTAGATTCTAGAGAGAAAATAATTTTGGATGACAAACATAATTAAAATAATAGTCAACATATAGAGGAACAAGAACTACACAGACATAACACGAATGCACACAGAAATCACAATAGTGTGATATATCATATGAACAACTCCACTATTGTGATTCCTGTGTGTATTGAAGTAAGGGCGTAGAGGTAGAGTATCTGGGTGACAGAGCCAGAGTGCATGGGGGGGGGGGGATTATGTGAAACCCCGATTGTGCTTCGTAGAAGCTTCAGAAGCCTCGTGAGGGCAGCAGCACTCCAGGCTGCAATTATTATACCATGTCGTAGTACAGTTGACTAAGGCGCATCTGGGAACATCTATTGTGTAGGTTCGAACCCTCATTACGGCCCATGCGGATTTGTTCATAACACGATGCATACACATGTGTTGTGAGTTTTGCAACGTATAGGAATAGCGTTTTGTGAGTGTTGCAACACAGGAATGAGGTGTTGTGAGTGCTACTTCACAGGACTAATGTGTTGCGAGAGTTGAAAGACAGAACAAAACATGTTGGAACACTCAGTCTTAACACGGTAATTATATGTTGCAGTAAGTTATTCCTGACCAGTGCAACACTCACATTACGCTGTTCCTGTGTTGCAGCATTACAACACGTATTAATATGTTGCAGTACTCACAATACGATATTACTACCCACGAGTACTCACACTTTATTTTATAACACTCACAACACGTTGTTGGTGTGTTGCAACACTCACAACACGTTGTTGCTGTGTTGCAACACTCACAACACGTTGTTGCTGTGTTGCAACACTCACAACACGTTGTTGGTGTGCTGCAACACTCACAACACGTTGTTGCTGTGTTGCAACACTCACACTATGTTGTTGCTGTGTTGCAACACTCACAACACGTTGTTGCTGTGTTGCAATACTCACACTACGTTGTTGGTGTGTTGCAACACTCACACTACGTTGTTGCTGTGTTGCAACACTCACACTTCGTTGTTACTGTGTTGCAACACTCACACTACGTTGTTGCTGTGTGGCTACACTCACAACACGTTGTTGCTGTGTTGCAACACTCACACTACGTTGTTGCTGTGTTGCAACACTCACACTACGTTGTTGCTGTGTTGCAACACTCACAACACGTTGTTGCTGTGTTGCAACACTCACACTACGTTGTTGCTGTGTTGCAACACTCACAACACGTTGTTGCTGTGTTGCAATACTCACACTACGTTGTTGGTGTGTTGCAACACTCACACTACGTTGTTGCTGTGTTGCAACACTCACACTACGTTGTTGCTGTGTTGCAACACTCACAACACGTTGTTGCTGTGTTGCAACACTCACAACACGTTGTTGTTGTGTTGCAACACTCACAACACGTTGTTGCTGTGTTGCAACACTCACAACACGTTGTTGTTGTGGTGCAACGCTCACAACACGTTGTTGCTGTGTTGCAACACTCACACTACGTTGTTGCTGTGTTGCAACACTCACACTACGTTGTTGCTGTGTTGCAACACTCACAACACGTTGTTGCTGTGTTGCTACACTCACAACACGTTGTTGCTGTGTTGCAACACTCACACTACGTTGTTGCTGTGTTGCTACACTCACACTACGTTGTTGCTGTGTTGCAACACTCACACTACGTTGTTGCTGTGTTGCAACACTCACACCACGTTGTTGCTGTGTTGCAACACTCACACTACGTTGTTGCTGTGTTGCAACACTCACACTATGTTGTTGCTGTGTTGCAACACTCACAACACGTTGTTGCTGTGTTGCAATACTCACACTACGTTGTTGGTGTGTTGCAACACTCACACTACGTTGTTGCTGTGTTGCAACATTCACACTTCGTTGTTACTGTGTTGCAACACTCACACTACGTTGTTGCTGTGTTGCTACACTCACAACACGTTGTTGCTGTGTTGCAACACTCACACTACGTTGTTGCTGTGTTGCAACACTCACACTATGTTGTTGCTGTGTTGCAACACTCACAACACGTTGTTGCTGTGTTGCAACACTCACAACACGTTGTTGCTGTGTTGCAACACTCACACTACGTTGTTGCTGTGTTGCAACACTCACACTACGTTGTTACTGTGTTGCAACACTCACACTACGTTGTTGCTGTGTTGCAACACTCACACTACGTTGTTGCTGTGTTGCAACACTCACACTACGTTGTTGCTGTGTTGCAACACTCACAACACGTTGTTGCTGTGTTGCAACACTCACACTACGTTGTTGCTGTGTTGCAACACTCACAACACGTTGTTGCTGTGTTGCAACACTCACAACACGTTGTTGCTGTGTTGCAACACTCACAACACGTTGTTGCCTGTGTTGATACACTCACAACACGTTGTTGCTGTGTTGTAACACTCACAACACGTTGTTGCTGTGTTGCAACACTCACACTACGTTGTTGCTGTGTTGCAACACTCACACTACGTTGTTGCTGTGTTGCAACACTCACAACACATTGTTGCTGTGTTGCAACACTCACACAACGTTGTTGCTGTGTTGGAACACTCACACTACGTTGTTGCTGTGTTGCAACACTCACACTACGTTGTTGCTGTGTTGCAACCCTCACACTACGTTGTTGCTGTGTTGCAACACTCACAACACGTTGTTGCTGTGTTGCAACACTCACACTACGTTGTTGCTGTGTTGCAACACTCACACTACGTTGTTGCTGTGTTGAAATACTCACAACACGTTGTTGCTGTGTTGCAACACTCACACTACGTTGTTGCTGTGTTGCAACACTCACAACACGTTGTTGCTGTGTTGCAACACTCACACTACGTTGTTGCTATGTTGCAACACTCACACTACGTTGTTACTGTGTTGCAACACTCACACTACGTTGTTGCTGTGTTGCAACACTCACACTACGTTGTTGCTGTGTTGCAACACTCACACTACGTTGTTGCTGTGTTGCAACACTCACAACACGTTGTTGCTGTTTTGCAACACTCACACTACGTTGTTGCTGTGTTGCAACACTCACAACACGTTGTTGCTGTGTTGCAACACTCACAACACGTTGTTGCTGTGTTGCAACACTCACAACACGTTGTTGCTGTGTTGCAACACTCACACTACGTTGTTGCTGTGTTGCAACACTCACAACACGTTGTTGCTGTGTTGCAACACTCACACTACCGTTGTTGCTGTGTTGCAACACTCACACTACGTTGTTGCTGTGTTGCAACACTCACAACACGTTGTTGCTGTGTTGCAACACTCACACTACGTTGTTGCTGTGTTGGAACACTCACACTACGTTGTTGCTGTGTTGCAACACTCACACTACGTTGTTGCTGTGTTGCAACCCTCACACTACGTTGTTGCTGTGTTGCAACACTCACAACACGTTGTTGCTGTGTTGCAACACTCACACTACGTTGTTGCCGTGTTGCAACACTCACACTACGTTGTTGCTGTGTTGCAACACTCACAACACGTTGTTGCTGTGTTGCAACTCTCACACTACGTTGTTGCTGTGTTGCCACACTCACAACACGTTGTTGCTGTGTTTCAACACTCACAACACGTTGTTGCTGTGTTGCAACACTCACAACACGTTGTTGCTGTGTTGCAACACTCACAACACGTTGTTGTTGTGTTGCAACACTCACAACACGTTGTTGCTGTGTTGCAACACTCACATCACGTTGTTGCTGTGTTGCAACACTCACACTAAGTTGTTGCTGTGTTGCAACACTCACACCACGTTGTTGCTGTGTTGCAACACTCACACTACGTTGTTGCTGTGTTGCAACACTCACACTATGTTGTTGCTGTGTTGCAACACTCACAACACGTTGTTGCTGTGTTGCAATACTCACTCTACGTTGTTGGTGTGTTGCAACACTCACACTACGTTGTTGCTGTGTTGCAACACTCACACTTCGTTGTTACTGTGTTGCAACACTCACACTACGTTGTTGCTGTGTTGCTACACTCACAACACGTTGTTGCTGTTGTAACACGAGTTTGGGTTTCTCTCTCTTTACTTCCTTCTTTCTACTCCCTCTACCCGTATTCTTACTATTTGTTCTCTACCAAGGGACTCCAAAACTTTTACCAAAGCCAACTCCACGCCACGTGGTCCTAAGACGATTGACCGACTTAGGATTCTACACCCAGTATGACGTGACCTAAGCTCTGAGCAAAATCCTAGAGTCGCCTCTATGCTGCCACCACCAGACCAGCTCTACAGAGCAATGATCGAGGTCTGGATCGATCACGCTAATTAATCAACCTAGGGGCTTGATCCCCACTATAAACGATGACCTTGAGTGTGGAATAAATTACACGGTAATGATAATTCCGATTCGATGTTAGAATCTGCGCCCAATGCAACTCTGCCTCGTGTGGACCACGTGACCAGGACAAGTATACACATAAAACACATGGAAACAATAAAATGCAAATTAATAACAAATTTAATTTATTAAAAGAAAACTAAAACAAAATCTAAATATGTTCACTCCCTATCACTTTAACACTCCCTACTTGACCTGAGTGGCAAATGAGAAGACTATTTCTATAATTAACAATAGCAACTATACCTTGGGCGACCAGCTAGATGTTTTGGCTGGTCTTGGGGAGAGGTAAGATGTTTGACCTCTTATCCCAGCTGCTCCCGTTTCCACACTGATTTTTTCCTTGTCTGGACTACCCCAGACAGAGTATTGTATTGTTCCGCATCGCTTACCCAGTTACTTTAGCAAGGTTAAGTTATAACAATTAACCTCTGTTGTACTTAATTGATCCAGACTGGTTGAATTATTTTACTGAATTAAATTACAAACATCTAACGGCAGAACTGTTCCCGATCCCCAAAAATGGTTATTAAAACTTTGAGAAATAGTAGACCTGTCAACCCCTGATGACCTATGACCGCCGGTCACTCCGCCTTAAAAGTTAGATCTGATTCGTGACGTCACTGATGGTGACTTAACTCAATAATTAGAATACTCTTGATATTGTATCCAGTACTATTATACAATACAATTTTAATAAAAATGAATAAAGGCTAATTTTCTCTAAATTACTGAATACTATAGGATGATTCATTATACGCAGATATGAACAAAGCGTCGGTTATTTCCACCGCGAATTCCCCTGGGGGTCAGGTCACCATGCGGCTCAGCTTCCCATTCTCTTTTGTCGATAAACCACTCTGGATAATTCTTACAACAGCCTAGTCTGTTACAACCCCCCCGCACAAGCACTTAGTAAACCTTGTTAATTTGTTAAAAAATCACGAGGTTTAGTATCCAAACCCACAATTCAACTCATGCCACAAACAAAAGCTAACCTAACTAATAAAATTCGACAAATAATAGTCCAACATCATAATGAACATGTTCATATTTCATAAATTTCTCAGCTGTCAACTGACAGCAATCCTCTAATATCAGGAAACATACATCCTATCCTTACTGACATAGCTAAATAACATGTCCCTACTCTACCATCAAAAACTAGCTATTAAACTCTCTTGGCTCTTCACTAGCCAAGTTCATGTGTCCTCTAGAGCCGGCCACACCGTGCTCAAACAAACATTAAAGTTATATCATCAGACTGAACTTTCAGTCATCTGGGAGCGTACTACGGAACTATCAGTTCACATCCGTGTACTAACCACTCCCCATCAATGTCAACCTTGACATGTTAAGGAACACACCTAACGTTTATTTCATGTATCTAAAAATAAAAAAATTCCTATACTATATCACAGGTTTCAGCTGACTGCACAGCCAAGTGTTCTCACTCACTAGAAGTGTCAATGTTTATATTGGTCCGCCTCTCCTGTGTTCAAACATTCTGAAAAAAAATAGCACAACATAATTTTCCATAACCGTTTGTTCTGGGCTGAGACAATTACACAGGGGCTTCGATTTTGATTACCGACCAATTTATAGAGTTAAATTTTCATATATTATACCAATTATTATTTTAAATCTGTTTTTCAACATTTATAAAGTATTGATTCTAAATCTGTTTTTCAACATTTAAACAAAAGTGTCCAGATGTTCTTTACACAGATGTTCAGAGCCACTTTGTTGTTTGTATCAATTGTTCATATTGAGTAATCGAAAAAAAATCGATGCTGCTGGATGCTGAATGTAGTCGCTGACGATGACGGTGTCGATCTTGCTTCTTCTCATGTGTAGACATCAATACCTGGTCCTCTTGTACTCCCATCCGGTACTCTTGAATGACGACAGAGTGTAGTAGAGCGGAGTGCCAAGTGACAGCTGTAGAATACTGTTACTTCGGCCATTAATCTTGCTCTCGACAGTCCACACGCCTTCATATCAATCACAGTTCACACGGTAGTCTTGATGTTAAACTTGACGTCGCAGATGACCACAGCAGAGCAGGACTGGATGTACCAACGGTGTCTCTTAGCAGGAGTGGTGTCAGAAGGTCGTAGAGGCGGGTTGCTTGTTTGCAGAACAGGTGAATCTCGTCTTCCATCATTGCTCACGTCATCTCAGGCGTTTCTTGATGTCCCCAGGTTACTAGGCCGTAAACACCAACTGTGTATACCCTCGTACCGCCGACTTTAGGCCAAAGGAGACAATTTTGCGACCTTCTATTGGCGAGTCCCGGTACTCTGTAGGGAAACCGTGCCTTCCACCTGTGACCGCCTTAGTTCTGCTTTCTTGTTACTTCAGATGACGTAATCATTAATCTTCCGGCGAAATTCTTGAGTACTGTTACGTGCTTTCCATTTCTTGACCTCTCCTCCAACACTGCTGGAATGGCTGCAGTCTTGATGACGCAGCAGGTGGGTAGTGGTGATCTCGAGACAGCTACCCCGGCGTTGTATGGCACCTCCGGTGACTGCTATAATGTGGACAGCTCGCTGGCCCTGACAACCTCGTTAGTGACGTGAGGCGTCGGCCGGGTGACTCTTGGACAGTCACTCATCCCCAAAGTAACTGATGTATGGGTTACTGGGTCTGGTGGGGGGAGGGCTTTGTGTAACGTGCCTCCCCCCTCGGTCTTTACAGACAAGGGTTCACGTGTGGCTGGAACAACTGGGTCGGTGTACCAATCAGACCTGGGAACAGACAGACACAACACAGCGGAAGCATAGATATACTCTGGGTTTGGTGGAGGTGGAACCCCAGAGCACGGTAAAAGTTGCTACCTGAGTCAAGTATAGACATAGTACATCTCATTGCCTTTACAGGAAAAATCTAATGAATACTAAATTATACTAACCAAGGAAGTTACTTTACTGTATAGCGCGAGATCTCGTCACCATAGGGTGGCGAGACTGCACCTGACTACTGATGAGCGATGACAGAGGGTCATCCTCATCTTCTGACTCGTCGGTGAAGCCATGAGTCAGCACTGCTGAGTCAGGAACTAGACCCGCTGAAGGCAGTTCTAATTCCTCTCTAGCATGATAATGTTTCAATTTATTTACGTGAATTGTCCTTTCCACCTGGTCCTCGAACACTCCTTTTATAACAAGATTAACCGGCCCCGCCCTTTTAATTACTCTATATGGTCCTCGCCACCTCGGAGCTAGTTTCCTGCTCTGATTGGCGGGCGCAGCCTCATTCACTCTCAATACGAGGCTTCCTTCCTTCAACTCAAGAGGGCGCACTTTCTTGTCATAAAAATGAGCATACCGAGTCCGTGCCTTCTTGGACGCTTCAGCTGCAATATTCCATGCATTTCTCATTTTTCCAAGGACCTCTGAAGGATAGTCCTCCCCGTATGCAACATTATGTCTGTTAAGCAGACCTGAGGGGAAATTGCATGAATTACCAGTAAACAAATGAAGTGGTTGGGTGTTAATTGATTGGTGGATGGCAGTATTCAAGGCGAACTGAACATAGGGTAGGTGTTCATCCCAGGTGTTTGCATCATGTTCAGCAAGGATTGCAAGCATATCCTTGACTGAACGATTAGTCCGTTCCGTCATTCCGTTTGCTTGTGGGTGGTAGGCCGTTGTAAAAGCCGAAGTTGTCTCTAAAATCTTACAAACTTCTCTAAATATATTCCCATTGAATTCTTGACCCCGGTCAGAGACTAAAACTTTAGGAGGTCCGAATACAGTAACGAACCTACGCAAGAACGCATCTGCAACCGTAAGAGAATCCTTCTGAGGTAATGCAACTAGTGTAGTGTATCTAGACAGATGGTCAACTAGCACCAACACGTATCTGTTACCCGCATGACTGTGGTGTAAATCAATCAGATCGGCCCCCACACGATCTAACGGTTCACGAATTTCAGGAAATTCCTGAAGTGGGGCTTGTACCTTAAGGGTACCTTTCCTCCTCTGGCAACGAGGGCACGACTTCACGAAATTGATTACCTCAGAAAGTAATCCTGGAAAATAAAATAGAGACTTTGCTTTTAAGTGCGTTTTAAAGATCCCCGGATGCCCTGCAATTTTTGAAGCATGCGCAAGCTTTAACGCTGATGACCGCAACGCGTCCGGAATAACTAACTGAAATACTGCCCTATCATTCTGGCTATTAACATAATACAGGACGCCCTGTTTCATCTCAAAATCATGAATAGGTAAATTCTTTTTCTTTTTGGGGTATTTTCCTCCCTCTAAATACTCAATAATCTCTTTCCATCTAGGCTCGTTCATCTGGTATTCTCTCATTTTATCTGATGGAATGGTTTCAATGTTTTCATTAATTTGAACTGCCGCTATATTTCTACTTAGCGTATCTGGCACAACATGTGCTGGACCAGGCTTGTACAAGATCTGGAATGAGTGGGCCGAAAGTTCGTGAGACCAGCGTGACATTCGTGGGCATTTTGTTCGCTTTTTAAATATGTGTGTTAACGCTCGATGGTCTGTGTAGATTACAAAGTGCCGCTGAAATAGGTAAGGCTCGAAATACCTAACTGATTCTACTACTGCCAGTGCCTCCCGATCCGTAGCTGAATAACGAACTTCAGGTCCTTTGACCTTCCTACTGAAATAGGCTACTGGATGGGGTAAATTATCTGCGTCTCGCTGAATTAAGCACCCGCCAATAGCAATACCGCTGGCGTCAGTGTGCACTTCCCACTCTTTCTCAAAATCAGGAATAGCCAATACCGGTGTCGTGATTAGTTGGTCTTTCAGTTTGCGATAGGCCTCGTCATGTTCAGATTTCCACACAAACTTCGCATTTTTCTTTGTCAGATCAGTCAGGGGTGCTGAAATGCCAGCGAAACCTTCAATATGACGACGAAAATATCCGGCCGCCCCCAAAAACCTACGCACGTCCTTTGCTGTCCTTGGAGTAGGCATGTCAGCAATGGCGCGGCACGAATCTGGGTCAGGTCGGATACCGTCTGGGCACACCTGGAACCCCAGAAATTTGAATTTCTGAGCCGCCAGGGTGCACTTCTGAACATTCAGCCTGAAACCTGCCTGATCTAACAACTTCAAAGTCTCAGTCAAGTCCTGCAGGTGTTCCTCAAACGTCCTGGAATATATCACAACATCATCCAGGTACGCTAAAGAATGCCTACCCAGTACCGGACTAAGGATAAAGTTGATGGCCCTCTGAAACGACGAAGGCGCTGTCTTCAAACCAAACGGCATCCTACGGAATTGATAAGTGTGCCTACCATCCGAGAATGCTGTTTTTTCCCTATCTTGTTCTGCCACCGGAATCGCCCAATACGCCGATTTTGCGTCCAGAGTTGAGAAATACTTAGCAGCACCAAATTGATCTATTATCTCCTGTATTCGGGGCAACGGATACACATCACCCTTAGTTAATTCGTTCACCTTCCGGTAGTCAACACAGAAACGATAACTACCGTCCGGTTTCCGAACTAGCACAACAGGAGAGAGCCACGGTGACGTACTAGGCTCTATCACGCCCTGTCTCAACATTTTCTGGCACTCCTCCCTGATAATGTTCTTTGCCTGTTCCGGCAACCTCCACTGTCTTGTGTACACCGGCAAATGGTCACCAGTTGGAATGGTGTGCTCGATCTTATCAAGGAGACCAATCTGGTCATCCTCTGTCGCAAACAATTTCGGGAATTTTCGTAAAACTCCTCTCAGTGCCTTCCTATCTGCCTGTGCAACATGTTGCAAATCAAGTGCTGAAATTAATTTTTCCACTTCCTCAACATTCTGTGCAACATTTCTCGTCTCGTATTGTACTTTGGATGGTGTTTTAGTATTCAACATATTCAGTGCACTACATTGTGCAGTGACGGCTGGCGTCTCAGCTGACTCATGGTGAAAGATTTCTGTGTCCTCCACCATGGTTCCCTGAGATACCCTATCACCTGCCCTGAAGCGAAAAGTCTTATGTGAAAGATTGACAACTGGAATGAGTGCACCTTTATCGAGCACTACAACTAAGTGATGAGGAATTAATAAACTATCACATCTCCCAGCCACCTGAAGGGTGGTACCTGGTTGTATGTGACGTCCCACGGCTACTTTAATAAATTTAACAGAATGTGGTGGGCAACTCTGTTTGGTCAATGCATGCAAGGCGCATGACCTCTTAACTGTGTCTGGAAGAGACTTAAAAATCAATTTTGGATAGTGCGCATTATATTTCAGCTTCCTCTTAATTGAAGCTACAACTGGGGGATGGTCGATCATCTCCACTGGGTAGGAAGTCTGTCCCAACTGCAACCTGCAGTTCCTAGCCCCTTTTTGAGCAGACAAGGAATAATCAAATCGCGACAGAAAATCAGTTCCCATTAAGATGTGACCAGGAAAATCAAGGTTCTCTACGATCGTACATGTGTGAGGCTGCAATTCCCCATCAATCTCAAAATTAACTGTACCTTGACCTACGATCTCAATCTTCTCCCCATTGACCGCTGTTAATGTCTTTGCGCAACGTTGAAGACGTGCATACTTAAAATTGCTGAAGGCTGACTTTTTAATTACCGTTGCCTGGCTTCCTGTATCAACAAAAGCTGTCAATCTCACACCTTCCACTTTCACCTCAAACGTAGGCCTACCATCACTAGGAGCCTGCTTTCATGCTTTCGTAGGAGTGACTTCGCAATCCCTCTGTATATGCCCGCGCTTCCAGCAGGAGTAACACCTCCGCGGATCTCTGTTGGTACCCCGCGCAGGGTGGCTCGAACTTGCAGCTGAGGGCTGCTTCCCGCCTGATGAACCCGCGCCACAGTTCCTCGGCTTGGCTCCCTCGCCTTTACTTAACGCCTCTACGTATGGCGACAACTGAGTGCCCGGCGTCTCCGTGCGCATCTGCCTGTCTAAGGCTGTGGCGGCCTGGGGTTGGGGTGTGGATGGAGGTTGGGGTTGAGGTATGGTGTGGGTGGCCTCGGGTTGGGGTGTGGATTGAGGTTGGGGTTGAGGTATGGTGTGGGTGACCTCAGGCTGGGGTGTGGATTGAGGTTGGGGTTGAGGTATGGTGTGGGTGACCTCAGGCTGGGGTGTGGATTGAGGTTGGAATGGGTATGGGGTGGCCTGGGGCTGGAATGGGTATGGGTATGGGGTGGCCTGGGGTTGGAATGGGTATGGGTATGGGGTGGCCTGGGGTTGGAATGGGTATGGGTATGGGGTGGCCTGGGGTTGGAATGGATATGGGTATGGGGTGGCCTGGGGTTGGAATGGGTATGGAGTGGCCTGGGGTTGGGGGAAGGGTTGGTATGGGAATTGAGGATGGGGTTGGGGTTGTTGTAGTGACGGATGAGGTGTACCTAGGTGGTCCCCAGTGGTGTCGGAAGAGGTGCTGTCCTCTACACTTCCACTTCCACTCCCACTGGTCCCCACTGACTGGTAATTATCTGGGTTAAACATTTTCTGTGATTCCTTGTGTGCCACGTCTCTTCTAAACTACCCTTTAGTACACCCTCGACCCGGACTCACTACAACCGTGATCTTATACAAAATAAAAAAAATCACAACTCTATTCTAAGAGAAAACTACTAAATTCCCAAAATAGGAAATACGCCGATTTATCGAGAGAATCGCTGAAGTTAATCCAATGAATGAGTGTCTGCCCCGCACTCGTGTCTGACCGTGAAATATCCCGCAGTTCTATTGCTGAAACCTAAGTCCTTTACGTTAAAAAAATTAAAGAATCTAATTTATATAAAACAATTTAAATGATAACGCAACTAACGCGCAGCACTCGTGATGGATTAATAAAGAATATTTCCTGTACTTGAATACTAAGCGCGCTTGAAGTGAGCAGCGTGGCCACTGATGACTGATGGAGCGGGACCAGCTGCGCTGAAAAAAAAACTAAGTCCCGCGCTTTTTCGCTTAAACGCTGAAAAATCAAAATTTTGTTCTGAAGGAAAATAACTAGTTTTACGTTAATAAACCGCTCTAGCGATTAATATAGACACCCAGGACCTATAAATGCTTACTAAAAATTGAATTTTTATCAAAAACTGCGTTTTTTACTCAATTGCTGGACTCTGCCAATTTTTCTGACTCCGAGGGAAAAAATTTCTATCACCCCAAATATCACAAAACTCCTTTAATTCACAAAAATTTGGGTTTCTCGTTCCCAGATATAAATACGTTATTATTTACTACTGACGTTGTATGCAGAACAATACTGACACTTCGGGCGGTTTCAACACTCACTAATTCGATTTTTCGTCAAAATCCGAGATTTTCACCTCAAATGGACTGACAAAATTACAACACGATTTTCTCGAAAAATAACTAAATTCGGCAAAAAATGTAATTATCACTGTTTAATGCTTACGGACAGAATTACGTCCCTTGCGCGCACTAGAGAGTAATACTGGCCCCAGAATATACACAAAACATGAAAATTAGAATTTTCGCCAAAAAGTCAGATTCTAGCCCAAGCTGGACAGAAAATTTTCCACCTACGTTTCTACTGAAAACAGAGTTCTAAGTCTACAAACACAATTCTACCGTCTTACTGGTAAAAACTAGAAACTATCACTCGCATCGACTGGAGATCCTAATGATACCCAGATCATACACGTGACCCACGAATACAAATTAATTACAGTTAACGACTTTCTGACATTGACTTAGCCGAAAACTTATCCCAAAATACTTAGAAATATTCCACGGACAAATAACATTTACACGCAACTTACTATCCCTTAAACTTCTTCACTTATCTATCGTGACCGACATATAGCCCTAAGTCCAGAGGATTAACAACGCCTCTGACTTAGACTAACAGAACAGGGAATAACAAAACTTAACGTACGCACTTAGCCTAATATGCAAGAAAATGCTAACCACTTTGATAAAAAAAAAATTTAACCGGGGATTGAATGTAAGGGAAAAAAATTAATCTCTAGAACAATGAAAATAAACGGAAATTACTTTATAAATTTAAGTATACTTAATTCAAAAAAGGCACTCGACTTAATCTTATAATTGCTCCTACCGGCTCGCCAGTACCACACCTAGCCTAGGGGCCACACCCTCTAGGTTCCAACAGAGCGACACGCAGCTTTCAGCAACAATTATGACTAGGGACGACTCAACCTCCACTAAGTGTGCGATCACTTAGTTGTTGAATCGCTGCTAGGTAGGTTACTAGTCCGTCCCTCGGAGGCCGCAACGCCCTTCACGGATTACGTTTTTCCTAGCGTTTTGGGTCGTCTAATAACGCCCTCGGACTATCTACTGGCGTCCCACAGATATATCCGCCCCCGACAGCCCTCAAGGAACTGCTGTTGCGAGTATGGTGGCTCCCAACACCTCTGAATTAATTGCAATGGGTCGAGTATGGTACCCAGTCCAATCAACTCGGAGCGGTCTCCTTTTCAATAAATCTATTTTAACAGCCTAATCTTACTAACTAAACCTTAATCATATCAGCCCGCATGACCCAAGATTCGCCAATCCCCACTCAAACGCACTTGTGGGGCGCACTGCTAATCCTGGCCCGCGGCTGTCTCCTTAGCATCCGCACACGTGTTCGAACGGCTAGACGCGTGAGCCTTTCAACAATTTCAAACAAAATTGTTGAAACCACCGCTGTGCACCATTGTAACACGGGTTCGGTGTTCCTCTCACTTTTTACTTCCTTCTTTCTACTCCCTCTACCCGTATTCTTACTATTTGTTCTCTACCAAGGGACTCCAAAACTTTTACCAAAGCCAACTCCACGCCACGTGGTCCTAAGACGATTGACCGACTTAGGATTCTACACCCAGTATGACGTGACCTAAGCTCTGAGCAAAATCCTAGAGTCGCCTCTATGCTGCCACCACCAGACCAGCTCTACAGAGCAATGATCGAGGTCTGGATCGATCACGCTAATTAATCAACCTAGGGGCTTGATCCCCACTATAAACGATGACCTTGAGTGTGGAATAAATTACACGGTAATGATAATTCCGATTCGATGTTAGAATCTGCGCCCAATGCAACTCTGCCTCGTGTGGACCACGTGACCAGGACAAGTATACACATAAAACACATGGAAACAATAAAATGCAAATTAATAACAAATTTAATTTATTAAAAGAAAACTAAAACAAAATCTAAATATGTTCACTCCCTATCACTTTAACACTCCCTACTTGACCTGAGTGGCAAATGAGAAGACTATTTCTATAATTAACAATAGCAACTATACCTTGGGCGACCAGCTAGATGTTTTGGCTGGTCTTGGGGAGAGGTAAGATGTTTGACCTCTTATCCCAGCTGCTCCCGTTTCCACACTGATTTTTTCCTTGTCTGGACTACCCCAGACAGAGTATTGTATTGTTCCGCATCGCTTACCCAGTTACTTTAGCAAGGTTAAGTTATAACAATTAACCTCTGTTGTACTTAATTGATCCAGACTGGTTGAATTATTTTACTGAATTAAATTACAAACATCTAACGGCAGAACTGTTCCCGATCCCCAAAAATGGTTATTAAAACTTTGAGAAATAGTAGACCTGTCAACCCCTGATGACCTATGACCGCCGGTCACTCCGCCTTAAAAGTTAGATCTGATTCGTGACGTCACTGATGGTGACTTAACTCAATAATTAGAATACTCTTGATATTGTATCCAGTACTATTATACAATACAATTTTAATAAAAATGAATAAAGGCTAATTTTCTCTAAATTACTGAATACTATAGGATGATTCATTATACGCAGATATGAACAAAGCGTCGGTTATTTCCACCGCGAATTCCCCTGGGGGTCAGGTCACCATGCGGCTCAGCTTCCCATTCTCTTTTGTCGATAAACCACTCTGGATAATTCTTACAACAGCCTAGTCTGTTACACTGTGTTGCAACACTCACACTACGTTGTTGCTGTGTTGCAACACTCACAACACGTTGTTGCTGTGTTGCAACACTCACACTACGTTGTTACTGTGTTGCAACACTCACAACACGTTGTTGCTGTGTTGCAACACTCACACTACGTTGTTGCTGTGTTGCAACACTCACACTACGTTGTTACTGTGTTGCAACACTCACACTACGTTGTTGCTGTGTTGCAACACTCACACTACGTTGTTGCTGTGTTGCAACACTCACACTACGTTGTTGCTGTGTTGCAACACTCACAACACGTTGTTGCTGTGTTGCAACACTCACACTACGTTGTTGCTGTGTTGCAACACTCACAACACGTTGTTGCTGTGTTGCAACACTCACAACACGTTGTTGCTGTGTTGCAACACTCACAACACGTTGTTGCTGTGTTGCAACACTCACAACACGTTGTTGCTGTGTTGTAACACTCACAACACGTTGTTGCTGTGTTGCAACACTCACACTGCGTTGTTGCTGTGTTGCAACACTCACACTACGTTGTTGCTGTGTTGCAACACTCACAACACGTTGTTGCTGTGTTGCAACACTCACACAACGTTCTTGCTGTGTTGGAACACTCACACTACGTTGTTGCTGTGTTGCAACACTCACACTACGTTGTTGCTGTGTTGCAACCCTCACACTACGTTGTTGCTGTGTTGCAACACTCACAACACGTTGTTGCTGTGTTGCAACACTCACACTACGTTGTTGCTGTGTTGCAACACTCCCACTACGTTGTTGCTGTGTTGCAACACTCACAACACGTTGTTGCTGTGTTGCAACTCTCACACTACGTTGTTGCTGTGTTGAAATACTCACAACACGTTGTTGCTGTGTTGCAACACTCACACTACGTTGTTGCTGTGTTGCAACACTCACAACACGTTGTTGCTGTGTTGCAACACTCACACTACGTTGTTGCTGTGTTGCAACACTCACACTACGTTGTTACTGTGTTGCAACACTCACACTACGTTGTTGCTGTGTTGCAACACTCACACTACGTTGTTGCTGTGTTGCAACACTCACACTACGTTGTTGCTGTGTTGCAACACTCACAACACGTTGTTGCTGTTTTGCAACACTCACACTACGTTGTTGCTGTGTTGCAACACTCACAACACGTTGTTGCTGTGTTGCAACACTCACAACACGTTGTTGCTGTGTTGCAACACTCACAACACGTTGTTGCTGTGTTGCAACACTCACAACACGTTGTTGCTGTGTTGTAACACTCACAACACGTTGTTGCTGTGTTGCAACACTCACACTACGTTATTGCTGTGTTGCAACACTCACACTACGTTGTTGCTGTGTTGCAACACTCACAACACGTTGTTGCTGTGTTGCAACACTCACACTACGTTGTTGCTGTGTTGGAACACTCACACTACGTTGTTGCTGTGTTGCAACACTCACACTACGTTGTTGCTGTGTTGCAACCCTCACACTACGTTGTTGCTGTGTTGCAACACTCACAACACGTTGTTGCTGTGTTGCAACACTCACACTACGTTGTTGCTGTGTTGCAACACTCACACTACGTTGTTGCTGTGTTGCAACACTCACAACACGTTGTTGCTGTTTTGCAACACTCACAACACGTTGTTGCTGTGTTGCAACACTCACAACACGTTGTTGCTGTGTTGCAACACTCACAACACGTTGTTGTTGTGTTGCAACACTCACACTACGTTGTTGCTGTGTTGCAACACTCACAACACGTTGTTGCTGTGTTGCAACACTCACATCACGTTGTTGCTGTGTTGGAACACTCACACTAAGTTGTTGCTGTGTTGCAACACTCACGCTACGTTGTTGCTGTGTTGCAACACTCACAACACGTTGTTGCTGTGTTGCAACACTCACGCTACGTTGTTGCTGTGTTGCAACACTCACAACACGTTGTTGCTGTGTTGCAACACTTACAACACGTGCTGTGTTGCAACACTCACGCTACGTTGTTGCTGTGTTGCAACACTCACAACACGTTGTTGCTGTGTTGCAACACTCACAACACGTTGTTGCTGTGTTGCAACACTCACGCTACGTTGTTGCTGTGTTGCAACACTCACAACACGTTGTTGCTGTGTTGCAACACTCACAACACGTTGTTGCTGTGTTGCAACACTCACGCTACGTTGTTGCTGTGTTGCAACACTCACAACACGTTGTTGCTGTGTTGCAACACTCACAACACGTTGTTGCTGTGTTGCAACACTCACAACACGTTGTTGCTGTGTTGCAACACTCACACTACGTTGTTGCTGTGTTGCAACACTCGCAACACGTTGTTGCTGTGTTGCAACACTCACAACACGGTGTTGCTGTGTTGCAACACTCACCCCAAGTTTTAACTGTTTCGTAATGCTATAATAATAACAAATTATATAATATATATAAAAGTTACTAGAATTCATAAATATAACATGATTGAATTTTTCAAATTTGATTAAAAAGATGAAAAACAGTTTTAGATTAAAACTAAAGTTTTATCTGCGTAATATATAGAAAAACGGAAGGTAACATGTCATATATAGAGTTGGAACTGGTGACCGCGTGAACACCGGGTCCAACTGGTGACCGCGTGAACACCGGGTCCAACTGGTGACCGCGTGAACACCGGGTCCAACTGGTGACCGCGTGAACACCGGGTCCAACTGGTGACCGCGTGAACACGGGGTCCAACTGGTGACCGCGTGAACACCGGGTCCAACTGGTGACCGCGTGAACACCGGGTCCAACTGGTGACCGCGTGAACACCGGGACCAACTGGTGACTGCGTGAACACCGGGTCCAACTGGTGACCGCGTGAACACCGGGTCTGACCTCCCAGTCTGGCCACGACTCTTCCTGCTTAATGAAGAACTTAACACTCATATGTTCATTCACTTCATCATACATCATCAGTTGACAGTTGAAGCCTTAGAAGCAAAAATCCACGAGGAAAAACTATAAGAAAAATATGTAAGTTAAGGCCAGGTAATTATGAGGTGAAAGCGCTAGGCCAGTATGCTTATATATCACTTGGAAGGATCATTACGATGAGCTGGGATGTGAGGACGGAGTGAAGGAACGCTGCCCAACCACTTCCACTTCGGGAATCGAACAAAAACATATTTTATAAACATCAAGGATCTGAATATATTTAATCGAAGGAAACTCTACACAGATGTTCTTTGGAATTCTATAAGGTATATCAAGATATACACTTAGTACTTAATATATATAAAAATTTCAGGACAGGTTGTTTAATGGCATTGATGTGCTCACCTAGATGTACTTTCCTAGATGTGCTCACCTAGATGTCCTCAACTAGATGTGCTTACCTAGATGTACTCACCTAGGTGTGCTCACCTAGATGTACTCACCCTAGTTATCAGTGTTAAATATTATCGAAAACTATAGCTGATTTTTTACTCTTCAATTTAATTTTCTAGTAATGATCACATAGCAGGAATTTTATCTGTATGATTAGAAAAAATAAAGTACAGTGTATTTTGCGTTTATGGGTTTAATTTTTATTTTACTTCTAGTTCGCCGCAAGTGCAGAAAGAAAGAAGCAACAGATCGATGGACCTTGACGTCATAATGTGTTCAAACTCATAAGATTCCAATTCTTGCCCTAAACTTTTAACAAAAAAGTCCCTCAAGTTATTTTTCTATATTGAAGACTTCAAACAATTTATAATAATAGCTACGATAATTATGTTAATATTCTGTCAATAGTTGAGGCATTAAGGTAATATTTATGGTAAAGACTTGTATATTCCTTTTGTGTACAGAGGAAATATTGGTATATTTCTAACACAATCTCACGGGAGTCATTATATTATTGATTATATTTCTCTATTGATGCTTGAGAAAAGGAATTTATAATGAGAACGGAGTTATGAACGAAAATCTACTTGCACACAAACAACATATATTGAGACATTCACACATGTTGTGAGCTTCACAACAACAACGGAATAGTGTGTTGTGAGCGTTGCAATACAGGAGTGAGTTGTTATTGTTGCAACACAGAAATAATGTGTTGTGAGTGTTACAACACATGACTAACATATTTGTTGTGAACGTTGCAACATAAAATAATATACTGTGAGAGTAGCATCACGTTATTTCTGCGTTGCAATGGTGCAACACTCACCACATAATATCTCTGTGTTACAATGGTGCAACACTCACCACATAATATCCCTGTTTTGCATCATTCACACCCCATTATTTCTGTGTCGCAACACTCGCAACACGTTATTGCACGCAACATTCCTGTCCGTTGCACGCAACATTCAAAACACGTTATTCCTGTCCGCTGCAACATTCACGATACGTTATTCTTGTATTACAACATTGCAACACTCACAACACATTATTACTGTGTTGCAGCGTTCATAATAATTTATTTCTGCGTTGCATTATTCACAACACTTTTGTTCCATGGTGCAACACTCACAACATATCACTCCTGTGTTCCAACACTCACAACGGGTTATTTGTGCGGTGCAACTCTCACAACACGCTAATCTTGTATTGCAATGATGTAACACAACACTCACAATCTATAATTTATGCGTGCAACACTTACAGAACGTCAGTTCTGTGTTGCACGACTCACAAAATGGCATTTCTGTGTTGTAACACTCACAACACGTTATTCCTGTGTTGCATCGCTGCATCACTCACAACATGTTATTGCTGTGTTTCAACACTCATAAGACGTTAGCAATGTGATGCAACACTCAACTCGTTTTCCCATCAAGCGTTAAACGTTGTATTCTTGCACCATATTAATTGTTCATTGCTGATATGTCAATTACAAATTGTATTAGATTAAAAAGTTATATAAAATGTGATAGAAAATAACTGTTAAAAATAGATAAATAGAAAATAACTAAATAAACAAATAAAACGGGAAAGAATAAATCAATAATATGCAATTGAATAGTTATTAGAGATTATTAAATGTATAAATACAGGTGATTAAGTATTTAAAAACATATGAATGGCTTAATAAATAAATGATAATTAAAGAACTAATTTAAATGGGATAAATAGATATGTAAAAGGTGCTGGAATAGATCTATAAAAATTCATTAAATATTAAAGGGGATTAAATAGATGAAAAAAAGGACCCAATAATTCTAGGTATTATTTGGGCAATAAATGAAAAAAGGAAGAATTCGTATTATAGAGTTGGAACTGGTGACCGCGTGAACACCGGGTCCAACTGGAGACCGCGTGAACACCGGGTCCAACTGGTGACCGCGTGAACACCGGGTCCAACTGGTGACAGCGTGAACACCGGGTCCAACTGGTGACAGCGTGAACACCGGGTCCGACCTCCCAGTCTGGCCACGATTCTTCCTGCTTAATGAAGAACTCAACAGTCATACATTCATCCACTTCATCATACATCATCAACTGATACAGATGAGGCATGATGAGAGAAAGTCACTTGGGGAAAAATATCTGTGAGGATGTGAGGTAAGGTAAGGTAAGGTACGGTAAGGTAAGGTAAGGTGAGGTGAGGTGAGGTAAGGTGAGGTAAGGTAAGGTGAGGTAAGGTGAGGTGAGGTGAGGTAAGGTGAGGTAAGGTAAGGTAAGGTAAGGTGAAGTAAGGTAAGGTAAGGTAAGGTGAGGTAAGGTAAGGTAAGGTAAGGTAAGGTAAGGTAAGGTAAGGTAAGGTAAGGTAAGGTAAGGTGAGGTAAGGTGAGGTAAGGTGAGGTAAGGTGAGGTAAGGTAAGGTAAGGTAAGGTGAAGTAAGGTAAGGTAAGGTGAGGTAAGGTAAGGTAAGGTAAGGTAAGGTAAGGTAAGGTAAGGTAAGGTAAGGTAAGGTAAGGTGAGGTGAGGTGAGGTAAGGTAAGGTGAGGTAAGGTAAGGTAAGGTAAGGTGGGGTAAGGTAAGGTAAGGTAAGGTGAGGTAAGGTAAGGTGAGGTAAGGTAAGGTGAGGTAAGGTAAGGTAAGGTAAGGTGAGGTAAGTTACAAGTAAGTTACATGAAATTATGAGAGTATCTAGGAAGTGTGCATGGGGGGGGGGGGATAAGAGGGAAAACGGGCCAGGAAATGATGGACCAAGTAAAACTGAGGTGCAAATAAGCTGAAGAGAGATTAATACCATCATTAATCTAACAGATAGAAGAAGAAGAAGGTAAATTCTAGCAAAATTTATAAAGGGTTAAATAGGTACATTGTAAGAAAAAATTTAGAGAGTATTTTCAGTCACACTGAATCGCAGTGTGATTCCTTCCCGAGTTTCAGACAAGGAACTCGGCAGGCATAATATAGAATTGATCCTATGAAGTATGATCAAGTAGGTATATTAAAGTCCATTGAACTTTGATTGATAGCTTGATTGATAATTTGACAAAGATTAACTGGCACAATAAAGCATATTGATAGCACATATAAGCACTCCTATACAATAAGTAAAGGGGGTCTGGTAGCTGAGTGGACAGAACGCGGGACTCGGAATCCTGCGGCCCGGGTTCGATTCCTGGCGCCGGCAGAGACAAATGCGCAGAGTTTCTTTCACCCTGATGCCCTTGATACCTAGCAGTAAATTGGTACCTGGGAGTTAGACAGCTGTTATGGGCTGCTTGCTGGGGGTATGTGTGTGCGTGAAAAAATAAATAGTAGTAACAGTTGAGTGATTGACAGTTGAGAGGCGGGCCGAAAGAGCAGAGCTCAACACCCGCAAGCACAACTAGGTGAATACATACCCACATGGCTTAGATACATGTATTGGGGGATTGGGTAGCACTAGATACAGTGCGAGTTTCAAACACTTGGTAGGAAACTGTAAAGATGAAATTAAGCACGTGTTGGTTTTGTTTTAGAATGAGGCAAAAGTTGGACAACTTTTCAATTCATTAGGGAGTGAGTTCCATAGACTAGGTCCCTTTATTTGCATAGAGTGTTTACACAGATTAAGTTTGACTAATCAGAGTAATCAGAAGCTGTCGTAGCCCAGCTGTGGGAGCGTCCTCCGCGGCCTCGTAGCCCAGCTGTGGGAGCGTCCTCCGCGGCCTCGTAGTCCGGAGTTCCACCCTCATCAACAACCAACGGCTTCTTTTACTGTTAAAATTATAAATGATTTTTCTTGATTCTATTATTCCTAAGATGCTAGTTTTAATTTGGATTTTTTTAAATAATCAGACAAAATAAAGAGAACATTGTCGAGCAAATTAATGTAAAATCTACACATTTTTATACAAATTACCAGCTTAAAATTACCTGTTCTATTAAGGACCTGCCCGAAAAGCTATGCGTGTCAATAGTTTTACAAGAATGTTAAAACATCAATGCTATGTACTCCCATCAATCCAATGTACTTTCTTGTTTATATGTAAAAACATCACTATATGCCACATCATCCCTCCCACCTCACTCAAATGTAGATATAATAGCAGAGATACGTAAGTTCTAATCAGTTGTGTATTTGTGAAGTCTTTGAAAATGTAATAAGTTTTACGAAACGCGCCCGTGTTGCGTCAGACTAGAAATAAAAATGAATTTTGGAGAAGTGATTTTTGATTTACCTCCAACAGTGAAGCGTAATGTACGAAAGATTGAGAAAATTCGTGTTAGAATTATTAATCTTACTTTTTCGGTCATATTTAATAATATATGTCTACAGGAAAGACTGCTACCAAAATATACTAATATATATATATATATATATATATATATATATATATATATATATATATATATATATATATATATATATATATATATATATATATATATATATATATATATATATATATATATATATATATAAACATATATATACATATATCATACCTAGTAGCCAGAACGCACTTCTCAGCCTACTATGCAAGGCCCGATTTGCCTAATAAGCCAAGTTTTCATTAATTATTTTGTTTCGACTACCTAACCTACCTAACCTAACTTTTTCGGCTAACTAACCTAACCTATAAAGATTGGTTAGGTTAGGTTAGGTAGGGTTGGTTAGGTTTGGTCATATATCTACGTTAATTTATTTATTTATTTATTTATTTATTTATTTATTTATATATATACAAGAAGGTACATTGGGTTTGTGAGAATACATTGGATAGTACAGTATTTACATTCTTGTAAAGCCACTAGTACGCGCAGCGTTTCGGGCAAGTCCTTAATCTAGCAGATAATTTTTAGTAGGTAATTTCAATCAGAATTGATAAATGAAAGATACATTACAAGAGAAAAATGAGATGAGAGAGATAAGTAAGTATATTAAAGCACATTGTTATATTAAAGCTCTGATTGATTACATTGACAGCTTGATTAGTAATTTAAACAAGATTAATAGACACCATACAGCAGATTGACAGCACATATAAGACAGCAATGATCACAATGGTAAAGATGTTCAGAATAGGTACATAAAGATTGAGAGACTGGGTAGCAAAAGATACAGATAAACAAGATTTATAAACACCATATAACAGATTGGCAGCACATATAAGAAAACAGCAATGTTCACAATGGTAAAGATGTTCAAATTGGGAACATAAAGGTTGGGAGATTGGGTAGCAAATAGATACAGTGCAATTTTAAGGCAAAAAGTGAAAAATTATGAAGATGAAATTAGGTACTTTTTAGTATTGATTTTGAATGATGTAAAAGTTGGACAGCTTTTCAATTCAGTAGGGAGTGAGTTCCATAAACTGGGTCCCTTTATTTGCATAGAGTGTTTACACAGATTAAGTTTAACTCTTGGGATATCGAAGAGATATTTATTTCTGGTGTGGTGATAATGGGTCCTATTACATCTGTCCAGGAAGAGTTTCAGACAAGGATTTGCATTTAAGAACAGGGTTTTGTAAATGTAGTTGACACAAGAGAATTTGTGGAGAGAGATTATGTTTAGCATGCTTAGGGAGTTAAACAAGGGGGATGTGTGTTGTCTGAAAGCAGAATTTGATATTATTCTGATAGCAGATTTTTGCTGGGTGATGATGGACTTGAGGTGGTTTGTAGTGGTTGAACCCCATGCACAGATACCATAGTTGAGATAGGGATAGATTAGTGCATAATATAGAGAGATGAGAGCAGAGTTAGGAACATAATATCTGATTTTGGAGAGTATACCAACTGTTTTAGAGACTTTCTTAGTTATGTGTTGAATGTGGGTACTGAAGTTGAGTCTCTTGTCTAGGAATATGCCAAGAAACTTTCCATCATTTTTATTGCTAATGTTTACATTGTCAATTTGAAGCTAAATTGCATTTGTAGATTTGCTTTTATTTAAATATTTTTAGTTAGATATTATTTTTATTTATATTTGAATTTTAACTCCAATAAAATAAAATTGACCTTATACATAATGAAATGGGTAGCTTTATCATTTCATAAAAAAAAATTAGAGAAAAAATATTAATTCAGGGAAACTTGGCTTATTAGGCAAATCGGGCATTGCATAGTAGGCTGAGAAGTGCGTTCTGGCTACTAGGTACGACATATATATATATATATATATATATATATATATATATATATATATATATATATATATATATATATATATATATATATATATATATATATATATGTCGTACCTAGTAGCCAGAACGCACTTCTCAGCTTACTATGCAAGGCCCGATTTGCCTAATAAGCCAAGTTTTCATGAATTAATTTTTTTTCGTCGACCTAACCTACCTACCCTAACCTAACCTAACTTTCTCGGCTGCCTAACCTATAAAGATAGGTTAGATTAGGTTAGGTAGGGTTGGTTAGGTTTGGTCATATATCTACATTAATTTTAACTCCAATAAAAAAAATTAACCTCATACATAATGAAATGGGTAGCTTTATCATTTCATAAGAAAAAAATTAGAAAAAATATATTAATTCAGGAAAACTTGGCTTATTAGGCAAATCGGGCATTGCATAGTAGGCTGAGAAGTGCGTTCTGGCTACTAGGTACGATATATATATATATATATATATATATATATATATATATATATATATATATATATATATATATATATATATATATATATATATATATATATATATATATATATATATATGACAATGTCAGACCACGGAGGAAAATGAAACAGGAATTTCCTTAGGTACTTTCGTATATTAAATACATCTTCAGAAGGAATTCCTTCTGAAGATGTATTTAATATACGAAAGTACTTAAGGAAATTCCTGTTTCATTTTCCTCCGTGGTCTGACATTGTCACATTCTTAATCACGTGTTTATTTTCGTGATATAGACACACATATATATATATATATATATATATATATATATATATATATATATATATATATATATATATATATATATATATATATATATATATATATATATATATATATATATATATATATATATATATATACATATGTACGGTAGTGCAGGGGGCGGGGGGGTGTACTCAGAGATGGGAGGTGGGTATGGTGTCTGGGGGGGATTTTAGGCTGGGGGTGCCTGGTAATGTGAATGGACGTAACATTGAACTAGGGAGACTGAGAAGTATGGCGGAGTAGTGGCTCGCTTGATCGTCAGGCGGAGCTGGGTTGGAGCTAGGTGAGGTACCTAGTAGATTCCTCCTCTCCTCCCTACATGTGAGATAACCCCGACTCTTGAGTGACTTCCCCAGGGAAGTCACTCTTCTCCCCTGCCTGTAACTGTGGATTCATTGGTCCGCCAGTTTTCAAGTTATATATTTTCCATTATTATGGTTATAAAAATAATGATACAAAATAAGATGATACAAAAATCAGCATGAAAATTACCTCTGCTGAAGACATTGGTAAACTACAAACAGATATTAACAAAGTTTTCGATTGGGCAACAGAAAATAACATGATGTTTAACGGTGATAAATTCCAGGTACTCAGATACGGCCAAAATGAGGATCTTAAACATAATACTGGGTACAAAACACAATCGAATCTGCCCATAGTAGGAAAATAGCATGTCAAGGATTTGGGAATAATGATGTCCGACGACCTAACGTTTAGGGAGCATAACCAAGCAAGTATTGCGTCAGCCAGAAAAATGATAGGATGGATTACGAGAACCTTCAAGTCCAGAGATCCCATCACAATGGTTGTACTCTTCAAATCACTTGTGTTCTCCCGTCTTGAGTACTGTTCAGTACTCACTTCCCCCTTTAAAGCAGGAGAGATTGCTGAAATTGAGGGAATACAGAGAACATATACAGCACGCATAGACAAGATAAAGCACCTAAATTATTGGGATCGTCTCAAAGCTCTCCAAATGTACTCACTAGAAAGGAGACGAGAGAGATACCAAATAATATACACATGGAAAATACTGGAGGGACAGGTCCCAAATCTGCACAGTAAAATAACAACGTACTGGAGTGAACGACATGGAAGGAAATGCAGAATAGAACCAGTGAAGAGCAGAGGTGCCATGGGCACAATCAGAGAACACTGTATAAACATCAGAGGTCTACGGTTGTTCAACGTCCTCCCAGCGAGCATCAGAAATATTACAGGAACAACCGTGGACATCCAGACGGGAGACATCTCCTGTCCACGAGGCTAATCATAGCCCGTGCTTCTTGCCCCGCTCCTGTGCCAGGTAAGTTACGGGCTCACCATAGCCCGTGCTACTTGGAACTTGTTCCGAGTAGCTGAATCTATAGCAACAACAACAACGTGGACATCTTCAAGAGGAAACTAGATTGTTTCCTCCAAGGAGTGCGGGACCAACCAGGCTGTGGTGGGCATGTGGGCCTGCGGGCCGCTCCAAGCAACAGCCTGGTGGACCAAACTCTCACAAGTCAAGTCTGGCCTCGGGCCGGGCTTGGGGAGTAGACGAACTCCCAGAACCCCATCAACCAGGTATCAACCAGGTAACAGGTATGGTTACGTCCCTGGACCTAGATTCAGGAAGCTCTGTGTATTTCTTCGTAAGTGGGTTTGCTACGAAGGTTCCTAAGTGCGCCCTAAGAAGATGCTTAGGTGCGATTCAATAACGTCCACTTAGGAAGAAATTTGTTGGTTCACCTACGTGCCGATAGAGGTCACTACTGTGTTTCGTTTGGCCAATCAGAGAGCAGCAACATTCTTCATATTGAAGATTTATCGCTGGTTTATCGGAACTCTACTGCCTCCTATTTACGTCGAATTTTCTTATAAAATTAGTATATTTCGAAGTAAAACAATGTTTTTTCAACTTCTACAGCCAGCACCGACATTGTAGTAAACAAATATGTTACATTTGTTGTTTACCTACGTAATTCTAAGAAATACTGTGTAGCTGTCCTTGTTGCTCGGAAGATGCGCTGACAATTATTGTATATATTTACTGAATTTACCCAAGGGCCACTAACTATATAGTGACCTCGAAGAGGACAGAAAGCCGGCGGCTTGTTAAAGGGCCCGCCAATTGTCTTAATGATATTTTTTAGCTGGAATTTGGCATTTACGGCTTCAGCGGGTAGACGGTTCCATGGGTTTATAGCCCTCTTGGTGGAAAAAAAACATCTGTTTTCAGTCCTACTTGAGAGAACATACTCTCCAACACTATATCTGTGATTGTCCTGTTATCAGTGACTTCATACCAAATGGTATGAGGTATTTTGAGCTCTTCATATACTCAGGAATATTGGAAGATATTCTTGTGCTGCACCCAGATTTTGCCAGTGGAGGCTAATAGATCAGCATTAAGTATTTTGTTCTCTCCTAATTCCATGTATGACTGGCCATCCTGTGAGATGAGGATGTTGGATGAGCTTGTAGCTGGTTTTTTATCTGGTTTTTACAGTCTCCGTGGTGTAGTGGTAAGACACTCGCCTGGCGTTCCGCGAGCGCTTTGTCATGGGTTCGTATCCTGGCCGGGGAGGATTTACTGGGCGCAATTCCTTAACTGTAGCCTCTGTTTAACGCAACAGTAAAATGTGTACTTGGATGAAAAAACGATTCTTCGTATTCCAGGGACCTGCCCGAAACGCTACGCGTACTAGTGGCTGTACAAGAATGTAACAACTCTTGTATATATCTCAATCTCAAAAAAATCTACACTGTGTGGTCCTTTATACAGAATAGGGAAGCAGCACATTGCTGTGTATACCTAAACATGTTTAAAAATACATTGTTTGAGAGGAGTCTTGTAGAAACTGGTAAGAGTAATTATAATATAATGTTTCCATGATTCAGTGCTTACCTCTTGTGAAAATTGCTTAGAGTTGTTTAGTCAGAGTTAATTTGTTTTTTGTATTGAGGCTGGTATTTTCTAAATTGATTCCATGTTCAGTATGTCTAACCTTCCTGTGAGATGGGAGTATTAGATAAACTTATAGCTAGTTTTTTATCTACACTGTGTAATATTCCATATAGAATAGGGTAGTAGTACATTGCTGTGTATACCTAATCTTCTTAATAAAAAAAATCAGTAATAAAGATTTTAAATTATAGTTTGTATTATTACAAATTCAGTACTGTATTATCCTTATTAAATCATGTTGACCATGGATCATTAAGATCTCATGTTGATATGTAATAGTCATATTTCTTTTGAACTGCTAATCCATGCTAATCATTCATTAAATTGTGCATTATGTCTCAATTTTTCACTTCCTTGGATATTCTGTACGGTACAAAAAGATAGGATAAAAATAAACCAGTAATATTTCTTTCATTATATTTTTCATTTAAATAACTGCATCAATATTTTTTACAGATGACAGGATTTGTTTTACCATACAGGTGCATTATTTGTTAAAAAAAAAATTTGGTTTATTGTTACACACAATGGTGCTACATAGCCTTCCCAGCTTGGTGCCTTCTTTTAATACTTACTGATTAAAAAATAAATAATAAATACATTTTATTCAGGAAAAGTACATACAGTTGATTTACAAACATAATGTTGGATTTATAGACAGAGCTAGTACATACAATACCTAAAGTCACTAATACCCATAGCATTTCGGGCAAAGTGTGGGGGAAAAACACAGACTAAAACTTAATAGTAATCGGGATTAGGTATAAATTGTGTTGAAAGAAGGAATAAAAAATACAAAAAGGGGGGTTAACATAGCATAAATCAGCAATTGCACATGTTGGTGAACAGCGTTGTTTAAAAAATAGCAAGACATGGGTTGACATTTAGGAGGTAAGTTAGGTTACATAGAGTTAATTAGGCAGTACTTGGTTTAACTCTTAAACTGGTTGAGAGAGGTACAGCCTTTGACATGATTCGGGAAGTCATTCCACATTCTGGGTCCCTTGATTTGTAGAGCACTTCTAGTTTGGTTACACACAGCCAAATTGAGTAACAGGAAGAGGTCTTGGACACAAATTTGTTCCATGCTAAATGTAGAGGAATCAGCTGAGTATTCCTCAAATAAAATAAGTTGCCTCAGCTTATAAGGTAAATAAAATAAGCATTTCTCAAATAAGTAGCTACCTCACCTCACTGCCTTACTGCTACATAGCCTTCCCGGCATGGTGCCTTCTTTTGATAATTACTTGTTCCACACCCAAATTGTATAACAGGAAGAGGTCTTGGACCCCTACTTCCCTCTTTCTTTTTTAATAATCTATATAGTCATAATTATAGCTTTAAATATTCAATGAATAAAGTTTGTGACATTTTTACCCTTTTCCTTACCTAACATCATTTGTGCAGCATATTTTTATTTTATGTCTCACCCAGATTTAATTTCAAAATAAAACCAAACAAAATAAATTAGAAATGGGTATGTATAGCTAAGGTACACCCTTACTACTAGGTGAACAGGGGCATTTGGTGATAGTAAATGATCCCATCAGGCAGGGCTCATCATCTTCTCTCATATTTCATGTTCACCAGTGTTTATTTACTTAATTTATTTTATTATTTATTTATTTATTTATATATATACAAGAAGGTACATTGGGTTTGTGAGAATACATTGGTTAGTACAGTATTTACATTCTTGTAAAGCCACTAGTATGCGCAGCGTTTCGGGCAGGTCCTTAATCTAGCAGATAATTTTAAGTAGGTAATTTCTATCAGAATTGATAAATGATAAAGATACATTGCAAGAGAAAAATGAGATGAGAGAGCTAAGTATATTAAAGCACATTGTTATATTAAAGCTCTGATTGATTACATTGACAGCTTGATTAGTAACTTAAACAAGATTAATAGACACCATACAGCAGATTGACAGCACATTAATAACTACTGGTATAATATCTTGCTATTATAAAACTAATTCTACTATCATCAAACACATATTTACTTCAAGTTTCAAGCAGAGAATGCATATATAACTAACACGAAGGACTCTTCTTCACTACATTCACCAGCTATAATATTTTGGTCATGTTCCAATATCATAAATCGATCCCAGTGTTATGTAGTAGAGAAAAAATGACTTATATTCAGTTTACGTAAAGCTACGAGTGGTCGAAACCACACTTAAATCCCGGAATGAACTTACGAAGGTTTTTCCACTTATGGTAGTTAATTGAACACGGACGTAGCCGCCACGAAGGCGCTAAGAGGAAAAACGTTCTTAGCTAAGAGGAAAAACCTTCATAAGTACCTTCCTGAATCCGGCCCCTGGTACTTAAATGTACTAAGCCCTCTTCTAGTTTTCCCTGTGCATGGCTCCGTAACCTACTATTAGTACTCATCTCGACCCTTAAGTCAACCACCAAAGATCCTCCGCTCCACTCAGCCCACAGGTCTTGATGAATCTTATATGTCTTTACGAATTTTCCTATCGTTCTCAAATTTCGTGTCAGTTACTCTAGAATTAAACCTACAGAACGCCCATGATTCACCGTGCAGCATGCAATATTCCACACAAGGAAAATTCTTGTTTCCCCTACCTCCCTAGGAGGGTGGAAGGAAATAATAAAATAAATTCCCACCCTCAGTTCTAACTGGCTAAGGTCATTAATTCTATGTACCGGAGGTGGGGGTGGGGGGGGGATGATGGACCTTGGAGTCGCTAATCCACGCCTATGACCGCTTTATCCTTAATCCCCTTAATGCGTAATATACCGTCTCCCCTACCAAGGGACGCACAAATTCAATGAGTATAAATACACAAATCACAATACAAGAATCCCATTTAACATTTCAGGTTAATATAGTACTCTCTAAGAGTGTAATAGTGTACATCCACCGCACTAGATTTTAACCCATTAACGTTCCAAGATAATATCCTCACTCTACTTAATGATTAATAATAAAACTACCATTGCCCTGTCCGTCACATTCCATGGGATACGAGTTTTTCTTAGACACTCTTCCATCACCGTAACATTTTTGCTTTCTCCTCACTTGCACAACATCTTCTAACATCAAAAGTAATATTATTCACATCTATCTTTTTTAATTCTGTATACCGTTTTAATTTAACCTTTGTTTCAACATCTGTCACTACAGAAGGTTGAACACCGCTAACACTACTAGAAAGTGCCTTTTCCTGACTATCCTCTATCATCAATACGTCATGTTCTTCCTTACTTTCTTCGACACACGTTTTACTTTCCATTTCACGTCCTGTTTCACTTACCATTTCACGTCCTGTTTCACTTTCCATATCACGTCCTGTTTTACTTTCCATTTCACGTCCTGTTTCACCACCATCTTCACCCAGTCTACCCTCCATAGCTAATTTTTCTAATGTCTCGATCCTCTTGTCTATTTTTTTTTTTTTTTTTTTTTTAGATATTCCAATATTTGAGTACCAACCTCTGGCCGAGGCCGAGTTCACTATACTGTCCTGAACCTTGTTTCCACAAGGTTTAATTTTTTCAGCTGCGTTTCCTACTTTCCCTAGGCTCGCCTTAATTGTCTCCGCTCTTTTCACACACACATTGTTCATAGGGGGCTGTCATTGGCTTCCAGCTGTTCCTTCTATGTTCCTACTGCACAATCTTTCCATCCTTCGAGGATACATCTATCCTGCTTGTAGGACGTGTCCTAGAGTCTCTCAGATGAGGCTTCATGCGGCATAGATAGGAACCAGCATTGTGGCTGCCTCGACAATTGCAACAAGATGATACGATTTTTTCACCGTTTTTAATCTTGACTCTACACTCTCGAGAGTCGTGTTTCTTACCACAGTATCAACACCTGTGGTCAAACCGGCATTTCCAAGCCAATATCTTCCCAACGAGAACACTTCATGCATAATATGGGCTCCTCAATGTATTTTGCAACTTTCCTGTAACCTAGTCCTTGCACAAAAATTCTATCTGGAGCCTCGATCACCCTTTACCAAAGCAACATCTTGGCTTTGTTTTTCACCACGAAAACCCTCTTTGCCTCTGTTTCTCTTTGCCCAAACAACACTCTCATTGTTGAGAAGAAGATAATCATGATCCAAATAAGTTGGATACTTATTAGTTACTGCCAAATCAGGAAAAATGCAAAAACATATGCCCTATATATATATATATATATATATATATATATATATATATATATATATATATATATATATATATATATTTATATTTATATATATATATATATATATATATATATATATATATATATATATATATTTATATATATATATATATATATATATATATATATATATATATATATATATATATATATATATATATATATATATATATATATATATATATATATATATATATATATATATATATATATGCGATTCATCAGTGCTTCGTTAGAGATGGACTGATAAAGGTGAGAAAAACCGCAGAGGGCAAAATGTTTACAATTACTAAAGAAGAAAACCTCAATACTTTCCTCTCCCTATGTGGTTTGTCTCACCTTATTATCACTCCCAGTGAATTAACTTAATTAACCCCCTGTCAACTAGTGAGGCTAGGTATCCTAAGTCTCCTTGTTTCATTTTCTGACTTAATTTTTAACTTACTCTTACCTAGTCATTTACCGAAATTATTTAATTGAGTGCATTAAGTAGTTCTTCAGGTCTTTTTAATTATACAGTCATAACTGAACTATCTATAGTTAATAATCATTAGCTTAAATTTGCCTATGTTTATTATTCAACTTTTCTTTGATTTCATTTATTACCTAGGTTGCCTAGCCTCGCCATGCTCCCTTACTCCATTGTACCCCTGGCTTTGCCTGCATCTCAAATTGCAAATTGTTACTTACAGTGTACCTGAGAGTACTCGTAAGCAATCTACCTCATTTTTTTTTTTTTTTTTTTCATTTTTGCTCAATTTGTTTTTTGTATTGCTTAGTCTTGCTTATATTTTTTTGTTTTGTATTTCTATATCTTGTGTTTTGTATGCATAGTCCATGTTTATATGTTTTTTCATTAATCTCTTTTATTACCTAGGTTGCCTAGCCTAGCCATACTCCCTTACTCCATTGTACCCTTAAGCCCCTTGTAAGCTAACTTTTTTTTTTTTTTTTTTTTTTTCATTTTGTGTTTGTTTTGTACAGTATTGTGTATATATTTTTCCCTATTTTATAGCTTATTTCTACCTTGTAATTTGCCTTTCTTTCCTTGTTTTTCCTGCAATCAGCTTTTTTTATGCAGACAAGTATAGACCCAGAACTTAACCTCTTATCCACTATCTATGACAATAATCACTTTAATGATCTAAATTGCAGATATTTTGCAGCACATGATGTAAACAATGTATTAACTCATAATCACAATATCTCTGTAATCAATTTGAACGTTAGATCCCTAGGTAAACACTTCGATGATGTTAGTGCCTTGATTGAAACTATTGGCAACAAATTCTCTTTTATTATACTTACTGAAACATGGTTGAAAGAGGATACTACTCAACTCTTTAACATGCCTAACTACTCAGCAATTCACAACTATCGTCAACTTCAGAGAGGTGGTGGCACTGCTCTTTACTACCACCAAGAACTAACATGCTTAAAAGAAATTAGAACTAGAGACTGCTATGGGGAGTATATCTTCGCCAGCTTCAGAGTCAAGGGTGCCGAGTCTGTCCTGTCTGTGGGTGCAGTCTATAGAATTCCCAACACTGATGTGTCTGAATTCAACTCAAACCTTAGAAATCTAATACTTGATAACAGACTGAACAAAAACCACCTAATTATCGCAGGGGACTTTAATATTGACCTCTGCGAGCCAGAACACCCTACTGCTGTTAGCTTCCTCACCTGTATGAATTCCTGCTTCCTCATACCCTTAATCACTAGACCTACTAGAATCACTGATAGCACTGCCACGACTCTAGATCACATCTGGACCAACATAACCTCTCCGCTTACTTCAGGTATAATCACCGATAGCACTACAGACCATTACCCCACATTTCTCTTAACTAACATTAGCAAACCACCTCTAGAAACAAGGGAGTTAAGCTTTAGGCTGCACAATGAAACTGCTATAAACAATTTTATAACTGCTGCTGATAATGTCAACTGGGAGTCTGAGTTAGGTAACACAGGGGACATCAACCTAGCAGTGCAATCTTTTCTACAAACAACTCTTAGCCTTTATAACACCCACTGTCCTATGCTTACAAAACAAGTCACAAGCAAAAGGCTTAACCATCCTTAGCTTACAAAGGGAATACTTAAATCCATTAACAAAAAACACGACCTTGAGAAGAAGTATAGGTTAGGAATTGTCTCCAAAGAATTCTCAAAGAATTACTCATTATTGCTATCTAAGATAATTAAACGAGCCAAAACTAAATACTACGAAGATAAATTTACCCAAATAGAGAGCAACATTAAACAAACTTGGAGCACAATTTCACAAATATTGGGATCAAAGAAATCTTTAAATAACAAACCGACTCTCCTGTCTAATAACGATGGTCAGCTTTCAGCCTCTGATTCTGCTATTGAGTTCAATAGGTTCTTCTCTTCCATTGGTTCATCCCTTGCAAATGATATTCCATCTTCCAGTACTGACATTAAGGACTATCTTACAGGTAACTATCCACAGTCTCTGTACCTAAAGCCTATTAACTCCACTGACGTCAATGAGATAATCCTTTCCCTTAAAACCAAGTCTGGTGCCCTTGAGGAGATACCAACTTTAATTTACAAAAAAGCCTCCAGATCTTTAGCCCCTGCTATTGCTTTGCTCTTCAACAAGTCACTTGAACTCCAAACCTTTCCAGATATTCTAAAAAAAAGCGAGAGTAACGCCTGTCCACAAATGTGGTGATCCCACAGATGTTAACAACTACAGACCTATATCAATCCTGCCAAACTTGTCAAAAAATTTTGAAAAACTAATCTATAAGCAGCTTTACTCATATCTAGCCAAACTCAATATACTTAGCCCTTGCCAATATGGCTTCAGACCCAAAAAAAGCACTAACGATGCACTTATTAGTATGCTTAACTCGATTCATACAGCTCTTGATAAAAAGGAGTTCCCTGTTGGGTTATTTGTGTACCTGCGTAAAGCTTTTGATACTGTCAACTACCAAAACCTTCTTCTTAAATTACATCATTATGGAGTCAGAGGACACTCCCTACAATACCTCGAATCCTACCTTACTGACAGGCTCCAATATGTTTCTGTGAATAATACAATTTCTCCCACCCTACCCATCAACATTGGTGTTCCTCAGGGCAGCATACTTGGCCCTCTCCTCTTTCTCATCTACATTAATGACCTTCCAAATGCCTCCCAACACCTCAAACCTATTCTATTTGCTGACGACACAACCTTCATTTACTCCAGTCCTGACCCTCTTGCTCTAAATGCCACAGTAAATACTGAGCTAAATAAAGTCCATCTTTGGCTAACTGCCAACAAACTCACCCTTAACATTGACAAAACTTTCTATATTCTGTTTGGCAATAAATCCTCTAGTCAAATAAATCTCAAAATAAACAATACCCAAATTTGTAACAAATTAGATGGCAAATTCCTTGGCATTCTCATTGACCACAAGCTGAATTTCCAGGGACACATTCTAAATATATCAAAAAAAGTTTCAAAAACTGTGGGCATTCTTTCTAAGATCAGATATTATGTACCACGCCCTGCCCTGGTGACTCTCTATTACTCCCTTATCTATCCATATCTCAACTATGGTATTTGTGCTTGGGGTTCTACTACCCAAAATCACTTACGTCCTCTAATTACCCAACACAAAGCTGCTATTAGAACAATATCCAACTCTGGCCCCAGACATCACTCGGTACCCCTTCTCAAATCTCTGAATATGTTAGACATTAAGTCACTGCACATTCTCTCATGTGTATTATACATATATAAAACGCTAAACTATAATGCCAATCCTGATCTCAAAAGCTTCATAGAAGGTTGTAACAGAACCCATGAGCACCACACCAGAAATAAATACAGTTTTGATATTCCTAGAGTACGACTTAATCAAACTAGAAATGCTCTACAAATCAAGGGGCCCAGAATGTGGAATGACCTTCCCAACCATGTTAAAGACTGTACCTCTCTCAACCAGTTTAAGATAAAAACTAAACACTAGCTAATAAATTCCCTGTAACTTACCTCACTCCTCTATTGTCAACCCATGTCTGTTATTTTCTTTTTTTTAATCAACACTGTTTGTCAACCTATTGTAATTGTGCTGCTTTTTCAGTCATGTTCCCCCTTTTTTTTATCTTTATTTGTATTTCTTCTCAACACTTTTTATTCTTTATGCTCAATTAGTATTAAGTTCTAGATATTAATGTTTTTCTTGCCCGAAACGCATCGCGTAATAGTGGCTTTAGGCATTGTATGTACTAGCTCTATCTATATATCAATCCATTAATGTAACATCACTTGTATGTATATACCTTACCTGAATAAACATATTTATTTATTTATTTATATTTATATATATATATACATATATATATATACATATATATATATATATATATATATATATATATATATATATATATATATATATATATATATATATATATATATGTCGTACCTAATAGCCAGAACGCACTTCTCAGCCTACTATTCAAGGCCCGATTTGCCTAATAAGCCAAGTTTTCATGAATTAATGTTTTTTCGTCTACCTAACCTACCTAACCTAACCTAACCTAGCTTTTTTTGGCTACCTAACCTAACCTTACCTATAAATATAGGTTAGGTTAGGTTAGGTAGGGTTGGTTAGGTTCGGTCATATATCTACGTTAATTTTAACTCCAATAAAAAAAAATTGAACTCATACATAGAGAAAAGGGTTGCTTTATCATTTCATAAGAAAAAAATTATAGTAAATATATTAATTCAGGAAAACTTGGCTTATTAGGCAAATCGGGCCTTGAATAGTAGGCTGAGAAGTGAGTTCTGGCTACTAGGTACGACATATATATATATATATATATATATATATATATATATATATATATATATATATATATATACCAATAGGTATATATGTTGCCAACACAGAAGACAATGTCCAACATAACAGGCCAATTACACTGGATTAATCTTTGTGTTTAGATAGGAGATGCCTCGTATGGGCCAATAAGCCTTCTGCAGCCCCTATGTTTATCCCTTATGTATCCCCCCATGTTTTCACCTTCATTGTATATATATATATATATATATATATATATATATATATATATATATATATATATATATATATATATATATATATATATATATATATATATATATATATATATATATATATATATATATATATATATATATATATAGGGTATTAATTTCATCAACACAAGACAGAACACGAAACAATAGGTATTGAATAGAAGTGATTGTAGAAAGCCTATTGGTCCATATTTCTTGATGCTTCTATATTGGAGCGGAGTCTTGAGGTGGGTAGAATATAGTTGTGCATATATATATGCACAACTATATATATATATAATATATATATATATATATATATTATATATAACTATAACTATATATAACTATATATAACTATATATAACTATATATAATATATATATATATATATATATATATATATATATATATATATATATATATATATTATATATATATATATGTCGTACCTAGTAGCCAGAACGCACTTCTCAGCCTACTATGCAAGGCCAAATTTGCCTCATAAGCCAAGTTTTCATGAATTAATTGTTTTTCGACTACCTAACCTACCTAACCTAACCTAACCTAACTTTTTCGGCTACCTAACCTAACCTAACCTATAAAGATAGGTTAGGTTAGGTTAGGTAGGGTTGGTTAGGTTCGGTCATATATCTACGTTAATTTTAACTCCAAAAAAAAAAAATTGACCTCATACATAATGAAATGGGTAGCTTTATCATTTCATAAGAAAAAAATTAGAGAAAATATATTAATTCAGGAAAACTTGGCTTATTAGGCAAATTTGGCCTTGCATAGTAGGCTGAGAAGTGCGTTCTGGCTACTAGGTACGACATATATATATATATATATATATATATATATATATATATATATATATATATATATATATATATATATATATATATATATATATATAAATTCAACTTAATTTCTGTATTCTCTGTTAACCCCCAATGTACCTTCTTGAATATAAATATATAAATAAACATATAATGTGTGTGTAAATGACAGCGGCGTCAAACAGCCTGGTAGACCAAACAACAAATTGGAGGAGGCCTGTTCCTCTGGGGTAATTAGCTTTGGGAAATTACACGGTCCCCTTGGGTGTCATGGGCCAGATTCACGAAGCCGTTACGCAAGCACTTACGAACCTAAACATCTTTTCTAAATCTTTGGCGGCTTTGTTTACAATTATAAGACAGTTAATGAGCTCTGAAGCACCACGAGGCTGTGTATAACAATATCAACAGTTGATTGGGAAGTTTTCATGTTTTTAAACTGTTTAATAAATGTTATCAAAGCCGGCAAAGATTGAGGAAAGATGTACACGTTTGTAAGTACTTGCGTAACTGCTTCGTGAATCGGGCCCATGATGACTATGGGGTGCACAATAAACTAAGACTCAGGATGAGTATGTGGTTCAAAATATATACTTTAATAACAAAAATGTGAAACTATATTTTTATGTTTCTGAATTTCTGATGATATAGACTATATAAGGTTTAAAATTAAGTTAAGAGTTGTATTTGTGGATGCCATTCCAAGGCTTTGGGCCTTCTTTTGAAAATTACCTGCTTGTGGCTGACATATGTAATCTGACTGTGTCAGCCATAATTCACCTAGACATCGATCATGCGTCATAATTAACATCATCAATAAATGATGATGATAAGAGTGCAATTAAGGTATCTTTGCAACTTGATAGGAAATTGTTGTCCTAAATATATCTTGGTTCTTATACTTGAAGTATTGTTACATTAAACGTTTGAAAACAAAGTTTATATCTGTATCTTTAATAAAAAACACTAATGTTTATCAGCGCATCTCTGTGAATTACATGTTTTATCAGTATTGTGCAGCCTGTTTTCCCCGCCTGGCTGGACAATTTCAATTTCTTTCTTTATTATGCACCCCATACCCATCCCGTGGGCGGTGGTGTAAAGGATTACAGAGGCACATAATCGGTTCAGGAACTGAACCCTCTAGTTCGTTTAGCTAAGCAAATAACAATTTTTGACGCTAGTTACAAAATTATTAATGTTATATACACATGTACACACTCATACATACATGTACATATATATATACGTATACATATATACATACACATACATATTTAATCACCCACACACATAAACACATCAATAATCTTTGTTTTAACATTTTACATTTTACATTTTACAGTGAACATTTGTTCACTTTACATTTATGATGAGTCACACAGTTACTAGTCTTGCTCCACACCCACCTAATTGGGCGGAAGCTTTACAGCCATGTACATGTATTATCTACAGTAAGCAAATTTTGGATACTTCGCTAAGATTTCGGGAAGCACATCATTATGAATGAAGTACTTACACACACTGATGCCAATAGTTTTCTTGTGTCCTGACACTGGCGATATGGGGGTTGTATTATTTATTTAACGAAATATATATATATATATATATATATATATATATATATATACATATATATATATATATATATATATATATATATATATATACATATATATATATATATATATATATATATATATATATATATATTTCTTGAAATTTTGTCACATTAACGTCTACATCTGTCGTTCTTCTGACACAGATTTTTAAGGTTAATTAACATATATGCAAATTACAAAATTTATTAGCTGGAGTGCAGAGCTTCACACACTTAATGCTAGCCATCAAGTAACTATCAAAATGCATATATCTTTGTTTTCACTTCAGTTATATATATGACAAAGGATTTAAAATGTGCCTATATTTCTGCTTTTCTGATGACATTAAAAACTTTCGTTTATTACAGTATCTACATAAAATTAACATTTATCTTCATTAGGTTGTAGTTCCCATCAATAGGGAGAGCGTCGGTCAAAAAAAAAATTTGTTTAAATATAAATATCTTTCCTCTCTCAATAATATGCCCGAAACGCTATGCGTACTAGTAGCTTTAAGTATTGTATATACTAGCTCTATCTATAAATCCAATATTATGTTTGTAAATCGACTATTTATGTACTCTCCTGAATAAAATTAACTTTACTTTACTAATATCTAATCTCTGTGACTAAAACGTAAGAACGACTTTATCTATGCTTTTTTGATAACATATACAGTTATAAGCTTTATTAGTGAATCTCTATTAATTAAACAATATATCAGAAAGTGTGTAGAGTTCGGTGTTCCATGTGCGAAGAGACATGGGAGATTTTACATCAGTACAGTAAATGGTTTAAGTAGCGAACGCATACTAACGGATAACGATTAGTATAGCCCAACACTATTGTTCTATGAAATCGATTTAACTTCCAGACATATATTTTTCAATAAGTCTTAAATGTTTTCTGGCTAGTAATTATGTTAGATATTATTAGAAATACGTATTCTACTTGTTAATATAATAAATTAAATTTGCGATCATTTAAGGAGAGAAGTGCGACTACTGTATCACTGTGTACAGAAGGTTGATATGCCAACAAACACTTTCCAGACAACAATATATCATGGATAAGTCGCTCCACAACATTGACACCTGGACCGTTGACTTCCTGTGAGGCCACATATTTACTTATTTCATAATGGAAGTATATTATTTCATAGTAAATATATGTTTTCTCGTGTTCTGCATTAAGCACCAACATTATAGTGAATGAATATACCATATTTCTTCATTATTTAAGTAATGCTAGGGGGCTTTGAGTAGCTTTGGGTCATTAGGTGAACAGAATCTCCAATAGATAGGGCGAGAGTGGAAACTTATTTTAGAATTGATTTATCTTTGTCCTCCAACAAGATATATTTCCTTTGGTGCACTCACAATAACGAGCATATCTCTGTCTTTCTGAAGGCATATAATATTTAGGCTTTATAAGCTTTGTTAATTACGCGCTATATTGGCAAGTGCGTAGGCTTCTGCACTCCATGACCGACAAGCTACTGAATGCCACTATAAAAACGTATGTATCTTCACTTGAGCTTCATATATGTCTATGGTAAAGTATTTAAAATGAAGCTTATATTTCTATCTTTCTTAAAACATCTAAAACATATGTGTTTATTAACGAATTTACGTGAAATAAGCATTGTTCTGAGAGAGTTGCTCTGTCGGTCAGTTTGTGCGAGGTCGGAACTCTGCGATTATTAAAACACATGTATCTTCATTAGAACTTTATATATTTCTATGGTAAAGTAGTTAAATGAAGCTTATATTTCTATCTTTCATAAGACATATAAAACATTTGTTTATTAACGAATTTACGTGAAATAAGCATTGTTCTGAGAGAGTTACTCCGTTGCTCGATCTGTGCGGGATCGGAGCTCGCCGATTATAAAAATACACGTATCTTCGCTTTAAATACAAATATGCCCATGGTAAGGCATTTAAAATGAAGATTATGTTTCTATCTTTTTTGAGACGTATAAAACTCTTACGTTTATTAACGATTTTGCGTGAAATAAGCATTGTTCTGAGATGAATATTGCGAATTTCCAGCTCTACGACCGATGAAAAATGCAACTTTTATACAACTACAAATATCTTCGGTTTTACTTTAAATTTTGTCCTGAAAGAGTTTTCATATATAGATCCAGTTTCTGCCGTTCTTCTGACATGAAAAGACCTTTGGTTTATTAAGTTATTAAGATGTTTTCAACAATATTACTAGTGCGTTCACCGATTCCAACATGGGCGACCCTTTTGGAAACGCATAGAAACGCAACACTTAGGTTGACCCGATTGACAGACTGGTTATATTCCAACAGGGTCTGAGACATATCTACCTGAATACCAACGTATCCGCCACGAAGACGCAAAGAAGAAAAACATTCGTAAGTACCTTCGTGAATCTAGCCCCTGCACTCCATGATCGATACGCTACTGAATGCCACTATAAAAACATATGTATCTTCACTTGACCTTTATATATGTCTATGGTAAAGTATTTAAAATGAAGCATATTTCTATCTTTCTTAAGACATATAAAACATTTGTGTTTATTAACGAATTTATGTGAAATAAGCATAGTTCTGAGAGATAGTTGCTCTGTCGATCAATCTGTGCGGGGTCGGAGCTCGGTGATTATAAAAATACAAGTATCATCGCTTTAAATTCAAATATGCCCATAGTAAGGTATTTAAAATGAAGCTTATGTTTCTATCTTTCTTGAGACATAAAACTCTTATGTTTATTAAGGAATCTGCGTGAAATAAGCATAGTTCTGAAATTAATAATTTCGTTGGTCCATAAAACCACGTACAAAACTCAGGCAAATCATAACATAGAACGAAAAGGCAATGTAAAGGATCTGGGTGTACTCATGTCGGAAGACCTTACCTTTAAAGAACACAGTAAAGTAGCCGTCACAACTGCAAGAAAAATGACAGGTTGGATAACAAGAACTTTTTACACTAGAGATGCTATACCGATGAAGAACACTGTTTCCCAAAAACGGTGGGTTTTCTGAGTGGAAGAGAACGTATGTCTGGAAGCTGACTTTAACCGCCCCAAGCTGCGTGCGCATTGACCCGAGGTTATATAAACCGGGACGGAGACGGCGTGGGCCCCCTTCCCAAGCCAGCAGCTGCTCTTACATAATGACTCACTGCTCCTCAGCGAGTCGTAAACACAAAAGTTTAGCCCGCTCAACTGTTCTCCCAGCATGGACCCTACACCAGTTCCTCTCGACAACGACTCGGAGCGACCCGTTAGGGGCGTCCTGCCCTTCTCAACATTTAACGTAGTGTTTGTGTTTTGTTGGCGCGCCGGACCAGTGTTTGTGTTGTTGGCGCGTCGGACCAGTGTTTGTCTCTGTGTTGGCGCGCGCGCCCTGAAGCACGCCTGTTGGTTCAGCCTTGGTGACCAAATGCAGGTGCAGTGGTCCTAGAGGGGGAGGTGACCCTCGGTGTTATGGGGCACTGGTTTTTCTCCAGTAGGTGGCTGTTATTTGAAGCACACTCGGGAGGAGGCCTGTCCACCCCCACCCTCACCTTCCCCATCTGCTCAGCCCTGTCCTTAGCTCCCTCACCCAGTTGACGTGAGGTATGCTGTTGGGCGACTTCTGTTATGCCGTTATTTATTATTTACGTTCTTTATATAAGTCCTTCTTTACAGTCTGACTGTTAGTCAGGGTGTGTTTCCTCACGCTACAATATTTACTGTAATTTTACCTTTGCTTTCGCCCCTAGCTTAAATTTTTCATGGATTTGTATTTTCATAAGTTTCCTTAATTTATTAATGAATTTAATGGTGGCAAGCTGCATGTTTTCTTTTGTAGGCTTTTCATTCAGGTTTGTTTTAACTTTTGCTTATTGCCTATAAGTTATTAGGTAAAGTCAGCTAGGTTAGGCTAGCTGCCGAGTCACAGGCCTCTGGCCACCAGCTTTAAGTTTAATGGACTAGTATTTTCCATAAGTTTCCTTAACAAGCTCCATGTTTCTTTTGCAGGTTGTACATTTAGGTTTATTTAACTTTAGCTTATTGCCTTTAAGTTATTAGGGAAAGTCAGCTAGGTTAGGCTAGCTGCTGTGTCACAGGCCTCTGGCCCCTAGCTTTGTTTTCATGGACTTGTTTCCCCACAAGTTTCCTTAATTTACTACTGAAATTTATGCAGTGTTAAGCTGCATGTTTCTTTAGCTGGTTTTACATTTAGGTTTGTTTTAACTTTTGGTCATTGCCTATAAGTTAGTAGGTAAAGTTAGCTAGGTTAGGCTAGCTGCAGTGTCACAGGCCTCTGGCCCCTAGCTTTGTTTTTATGGACTTGTTTTTCCATAAGTTTCCTTAATTTATTAATGAATGTTATGCAGTGTCAAGCTGCGTGTTTCTTTGCTGGCTTTACATTTAGGTTTGTTTATCCTCTGCTTTGCCTTTAAGTTATTATGTAAAGTCAGCTAGGATGTGATAGTTGTAGGGATCGGGCCCTTGCCTCTTGCTTTAAGTTTATTCTGGCCCTGCATTTACGTTTAGTTTCCTCAGCAAATTTCCCGCATTTTACATCGCCCTTGCGTACCCAGACGTTTTCGTCTGGCCGGTGTAGCCCGGTACAATTGTTCCCAGACGTTTCGTCCGGCTGGTATAGCCGGCACGTTCGTACCCAGACGTTTTCGTCTGGCCGGTGTTGCCCGGTACAATTGTTCCCAGACGTTTCGTCCGGCTGGTATAGCTGGCACGTTCGTACCCAGACGTTTCGTCTGGCCGGTGTAGCCCGGTACATTTGTTCCCAGACGTTTCATCCGGCTGGTATAGCCGGCACGTTCGTACCCAGACGTTTTCGTCTGGCCGGTGTAGCCCGGTACATTTGTTCCCAGACGTTTCGTCCGGCTGGTATAGCCGGCACGTTCGTACCCAGACGTTTTCGTCTTGCCGGTGTAGCCCAGTACGTCATTTCCACCACGTTTCGTTCGATCGCTGTAGCACAGTACTCCCGTGTTTTTCCTTGGTTGCGTGTACCAGGTGTTGGTCTGCCTAGAGTGCCCGGTTATGCGGCCCCCTTCACCATCCCAAGTTTTCAGCGTCCAGCCTAAAGCCTGGCCGTGCGGTCTGCTGCTTGTGCGACTTTAAGTCAATTCAAATGTTTATTTAGGTAAGGTACATACATACAAGAGATTTTACAAAGAGTGATGGATTTAATTCTAATTATTGCGGTCATTTATTATTTAATTCTCTTCAATTTATTACATTCCTTTATTTAGACTTTCAACTTGATTAGTTTAATTACGCGGCAAATTTAGGAAATTTATAGCATTGCTTACACCTCTTGCCTTAAAAAAAAAAAAAATATATATATATATATTCGTAAAAGAATTCGTATTTTCATGTCAATTTAGTGAACGGGAGCCCGCTCCTGTATTGGTGATTTATGTTCCCCCATCATTAACTATACCCTTACTCAAATAACTTGCTATATTCTTAGTCTTTCAGTCATGACACGTATTAAGACTTGCCTCATTTATTCCTCAAGTTATTCCTCAATTTAGCATTGCGCAAGCCTCTGGATTTAGATCCTTTAGTTTTAGAGGTAATTAGGTATTCGTTTCAATGTCAATTTAGTGAACGGGAGCCCGCTCCTGTTTTGGTGATTTACGTTCCTCCATCATTAACTAAACGCTTACTTCAATAACTTGTTATATCCTTAGTCCTCCAGTCATCACGTGTATTAAGACTAAAGTTATTCCTCAATTTAGCATTGAGCAAGCCTCCGGCTTTAGATTATTCCTGCACTTGATTTATGAGTCAATTACCCTCAGCAATTTGTTACTGCAATTTTGCATTGCGTTTGCTCCACGTTTTATTTAACTTGTGCCGCAATTATGTATGTGTAACTGCCGCTTTTGTCATTGAGTTTTAAGTTAAGTCAGCTAGGACGAGCTACTTAGGTTATACTATGGGGTCTTTCAGTCACGACGTGTATTAAAGACTTTCAGTTTATTCCTCAATTTAGTCGGAAGGTACTGCGGCTTCCCAGCCGACATCCTTCCTGTGACGAGTTAAGCCGGCGATGTTTTCAGTTTTATATTTATTTGGTCATATAAATAGGTGGCCTCCCAGGCCGCTGGTTTCTCCAGACGTGTTGTCTGCACGGCGTAGCCCGGATGTCACTGCGGCCTCCCAGGCCGCTGGTTTCTCCAGACGTGTTGTCTGCCCGGTGTAGCCCGGATGTCACTGCGGCCTCCCAGGCCGCTTTTTTATCCAGACGTGTTGTCTGCCCGGTGTAGCCCGGATGTCACATCGCGAAGTTCCAGCTGAAGCCTTCCAGCCGAAGTGTTTTTTTTCACTCCTTTTCGTTAATGTATTTGGTTGTATTTACCTCTGCTCAAAGTGTTAATCCCGTTTCTCTAACGAGTTATAGTCCAGCTTTATTTTGAGCATACTTTGTTTTGCAATTTAATTATTTATAATTAGTTATAATTGGTTTATAATTTTATTATTTACACCATTTATTTACGATTATTCATATAATAATTTATTACATTGTTAGGCTTTTCCAACGACGTCGTCCCAGCCGGTGTTGTTCCTGCAGAGGATGGGCCAGCTGGTGGCTCGGCCGTAGCTGTTGCAGCGGGCGCCCTCGCAGATTCAGCTAGTTTCAGCAGACGATGTTACAGCTGCTAACGCTCCAGTTCCATCTTAGGCTTCCCGGCAGCCGATGCTTCAGTCATGAACCTCCAGCTGAAGCGTTCCACCCGACGTTGCGCCCATCAATTTAACACTCTTTTCAGTTTTGTAATTCTCGCTTTCCCAGCTTCATGAATTGTTCCCGTTATTTCTAGGACAGTTATATTCCAGTCTTTAGCCTAAATTGTCTTGCAGCTGGCCCTCTACTTACCACTAAGGTCTTCCCTGGTGGCCAGTTGCCGCTATTTTCCTCCCTTTATCAGATGATGATGCTCCAGCTGTCGATGTCCAGCTGCAGGTGCCCAGCCCCGATGTTCCAGCCGCTGATGGCAGGATTTTGCAGTTCAACATTCGGCAACGGTCGTTAAGTTGATCCATTATTTTCCACAATTTTGACTATTGGTGTTTGTGTTATACACGCTACGTTAATGTGGGTTTAAGGTCCAGGTACTACCCACGTGCATAATTCTTTAACTTATAAAAAATCCCGTGCTTATTGTATTTGAGTTATTAACTAAGCCAGCTAGGTTGTGCTAGTTGCCGTGTCGCAGGCCTCTTGCCTCTTGCTTCAGTTTCCCTGGCTTCACATTTTCCACTAGCCTACTCACTTTATTCCCGCTCAGGATGCTTTGTTTTATTGCACGTGTCTTTTACTGTGTTTAAAGTATGTTTGTTTAACTTTTGCTTTGCCTTAAGTTATTAAGTAAAGTCAGTTAGGACGTGCTAGTCGCGGTGTTACGGGCCCTTGTCTCCTGCTTTAAGTTTCAGGCCCTGCATTTATGTTTAGTTTCCTCTGTAAATTATTACTGTTATTACGGGTAGCCTTGCGGCATATTTGTTGTTTCTCCTGGTTACGTTATGTGGTTTATCATTTACGGCCTAAATGTTTACATTTACCCTATCACAGTTTAATTCAATTGATGCCCTCCCAACACCAGCTGCAGGTTTTACTTCCCGGTGGAATTTTATGCTTGTTCGCTCGACTTTGTTTAAGTTGTTAGGTAAGGCCAGTTAGGCCGAGCGAGTGGCTACTCGCCGTCTCGGTTATCTCTACCTTAAGCTTTGACGCCCTGGCGTCGTGCGGTCCGCCGTTTTGGTGATTTATAATTTATATTATTTGTGAACAATTTTAAAATATATCTTATGACTGCTAGACTTTCAGTTATGAGTTGTATTACTTCCGCAATTTATAGCATTGCTTTTGCCTCATGCCTAAAAAAAAAAACTACTGCGGCGAGGAAGAGAACGCGAGCCGGATATTCCTCTTATCACCATTACAACACACGCAGAGGTGCCGGGTTGCAGCCGCCCAGGGCCTACGTTAATACTATTATCTTCCCTTATTTGCTGGGCTATATGGTAGTATTAATATTATTCCGTATCGTTACTGTCATTCCAGTATTATTTTATTAAAAATATAAATTGTTATTATGGTTTGGCGTTGCTTTCTTAATTTCTTCCATTCTGCGGCACTTGCCGTCATCGGTTATTTACGTTATTACATTGTACGATTATTTACGACATTGTATTCTTAATATTATTCCTTATTACAGTTACTGGATGACGGTTCCCTGCCGTCGATTTCACTTTGCTCCTGTTCTAAAAGATGTAGCCGAAGTTCACGGCGTACTAGCTGCGGCTTGCAGACGCTCACTGACAACACAAGACTACACTCAGCGGCCACTTAAGGCAGACTCCTTGGCTTCTATCCAGCCCTATCACCCGTCTGGAGGCAGAGATGGGATGGAGACCAAGGGTAATGTTCCCCGCTCACATTCTACATCCGCTTAGGACACAAGCATGTTATAGATTTGGCTTTAAGAATTGGTTCTTATTCCATTTTATTGTTTATGTATATATTGCTTTGTTGTATATACCCGTTCTTGGTATATGTATTGTTTATATTCAAGATTTATAGTGTTTCGTATTATCCCTGTTTATAGTTGCTTTGTGCTTCTTTGCTGTTCTCCTACTGGCTTTCTCCCACCTTTGCTCTTAGCAAAGGTACTTCCCCCTTTCGTTTGCTGGAAGATTCTTAGAATTGTTAGCCCCCTTCATTGCTACAGTATAATATTTCGGAAAACTCTTTATTCATCCAGGATTGTTAATTAAGGAATCTCTTAATTCCTGTGCCGGGCTCCCTCCCCCCGTTTTTCGTCTCCGTATTGATTCAGCTAGGGTTTCCCTCTCGTCTGTGCCCTTGCCTGTCACGATAACACTGCATGCCGCTTCTGCCCACCCTTACTGCCTTATATCTTTCAGCCCGGGGGAGGTGATCTACGCGACAAAAAATCGACGCACGCTCCGACTGGACCAGGTATCGCTTACATGGTCAGGAATCAACACTCTTCGGATCCTACAAGCGCAGTGCAGGACGCAGTACGCATACCCTAGCCCAGCGAGCGCCCCCCGGCAAGTTCTACCCGGCCCGTGCCCAGTGAACAGGCAACACTTCTTCAGGGCGATTAATTCGCGCCGCCCTCGCAGAGCTAGGCTCGCCTTCAGCCGACCACGCCCTCTTACCTTTAGAATTGACAGGGCCACTCGGCTCTCTTGACGGGCTAGCCATCGGAGTTAACGGCGGGTCTAGCAACCAGCTGGAACACCCAGCTGACTACGTCCGGGACGTTGTTGCACTGCCACACTGAGGCCTCCTTGCGACCAGCGGGCCTCGCCCTTCGGGGGGGGGGGGGGGGGCCGGCCAGCTGGCCTGCGGTGGGGGTGCAGCGCCGGTCCCCAAGTGTCCCGCTGTCCGCAGCTAATCCTTTGCCCAGTCTACGTGCTAGTAAGAGTAAGGAACCCCTTCTCCTTAATCCTTCTCCCGCTGGCCCTCGCGGGATTGGGGGTGCTCCGCCGGAACCCCCAAAGTGATAAGCCTGCAGATAGCTAAGAAATATTCCCATGAATTGTAATTAGTCTAATTAATGCAACTTTCATTTACTACCTATGGATGTAGTTATTAATTGTAATTGATCTCTACTTTATCATTAAGGATTATTCATTATAATTATTCCTTAATACTTTATTGTTATGCACTAGTCAATAATTATTTATCATTCATCCTAATTAGCTATTTGATTCATTAAAAATAATTGCTTATCATTATACTATTTGTTATTAATATTATTTATTATATAATAATAATTTTATTATTTATTAATTTATTATTTATTAATTTATATAATAAATTAATTTATTATATATTAATTTATTATATATTAATTTATTATTTACCATTATAAAATAAACAAGTCCCCAATCTGAGCACGTTTTCTTCCAACTTCAGAAAATGATACTTTTCAAAACGCTTGTGCTCTCTAGAGTGGAGTACTGCTGCACAATGACAGCACCTTTCAAAGCTGGAGAAATTGCTGACCTGGAGAGCGTGCAGAGATCCTTTACTGCTAGAATCCACTCAGTAAAACATCTAAATTATTGGGACCGACTAAAGAGCCTAAAACTGTACTCCCTTGAGCGCAGGCAGGAGAGGTACATAATAATTTACACGTGGAAAATATTAGAGGGGCTGGTCCCAAACCTGCACACAGAAATAACATCACATGAGACCAGAAGACATGGCAGGATGTGCAGAATACCCCTGTTGAAAAACAGAGGTGCAACTGGTACTCTGAGAGAGAACTCTATCAACAACAGAGGTCCGAGACTGTTCAACACGCTTCCACTACACATAAGGGGCATAACTGGCCGACCCCTCACAGTGTTCAAGAGAGAACTGGATAAGCACCTCCAAAGGATACCTGATCAACCAGGCTGTGACTCATACGTCAGGCTGCGAGCAGCCGCGTCCAACAGCCTGGTTGATCAGTCCGGCAACCAGGAGGCCTGGTCGACGACCGGGCCGCGGGGACGTTAAGCCCCGCAAGCACCTCAAGGTAACCTCAAGGTAATATTGCGGGTTTCCAGCTCTACAAGCCATTAAATATGCAACTTTTATACAACAACAAATAACTTCGGTTTTACTTTAAATATTGTCCTGGAAAAGTTTTGACATACAGATCCTGTTTCCAACATGGGCAACCATTTTGGAAACGCCACACAAGGGTTGACCCGATTGATACATGGGTCAGTTTCCATTAAGGTTCAGAACACATCCACTATGGGAGAGCTGTTTCCTTCAAAAAGTATAATAGTGTGGCATTATGTTTAAAGAAACAATTCCAAGTACATTCTTTGATTCAAAAACATGAGAATAAATACAAGTGTTAATTTTAAATGACTAACTATAAACAAAAATAAGAGGTTGGAAAAATGATATGTGGAACCAGACCAAAACATTGGAACGCTCAGGTGATGAGAGGGTAAACAACCGCCGCCATTTTAGCAGCGCCCGCCGGTGATGTCCAGCACGAGCAATAAGGGAAAACCTTGACACAAACTGCACCTATCATAAAGAAGAAGCACCACCATTGACCGCCAAGTACTCACATCAAGTCTAACTCTAAGAAACAACACTCAAGCCTTGACGCTTCTCCCAACATCCGGGGGAGAAAACCTTCACACAAACTTCACGAACGAACGTCAACAACACCCGTCGGCGGTTCATAGAATTACCCCAATCACCCCAAATCAGGCCAAAACTACCCAAATCGTCCTAGCATTACGTAAGTAATGAAGAAATATGGCATATTTACTTACTATAATGTTGGTGCTACACATAGAACATGATCAAACCTATTTTTACTCTGAAATAATCTAATTTCATAACGAAATTAGACGTAATTATGTGAGAGGTGACGCCATAGGAAGTCGACGGTCCAAGCGACAATTGTGTGGAGCGACTTATCCAAGAAATATGGTCGCCAGGAGAGTGTTTGCTGCCATATCAGCCTCCTGTACACAGTGATCCAGTCCTTTTCGTTCATTGAACACCGAACCCTACACGCCCTCTGATATATTGCTTAATTAACAAATATTCACAAATAAAGATTATATTGGTATATGTTATCAGAAAGGCAGATATAAAATAGTTTTTGTGAATCCATCACAGAGATTATACCTTATTAGAGAGGAAAAATATTCATACTTTAAACAAGGCTTCATGGCCGACGCTCTCCTTACCGATATGGGAACTATGACCTTCCGAAGATCAATGTTAATTTAATCTAGATATTGTAATAAACGAAGTTTTCTGTCATCATAAAGACATAAATATAAGCTGCATGTTAATACTTTGGCATAAATATAACTGAATTGAAAGTTAAGATATATGCCTTTTTATAGTTACTTGATGGCTCGCTCAGGGAGTGTGAAGGCCTCCACACAAGCCAATCAATTTTATAATTACTTTGCATATATGCAAAGTAACGCCATAGGTCTTTATGTCAGAATAAAGCCATGTAGACGATAATGTAACTACATTTCAAGGAAAACATATCTTAATATAATTATTAAATGAATGCAAAGTTATGGTTAAATAAATAGCCAATATCACACAATCGCCGGTGTCCGGACACATGAATAGTCGCATTAGGTGAAAGGAAATGTACCCAACCATTTCCATTTACCCAACCAGTTTGTGCACCCTATACTCATCCTCTGTGCGGTAATTTATTGTGCATCCCATACTCATCTTGTTACCAGTAGTTTGTGCAACCCATACTCATCCTGTGACCCGTAATTTATTGTGCATCCCATACTCATCCTGTTACCGGTAGTTTGTGCAGCCTATACCCATCCTGTGACCTGTAATTTATTGTGCAACCCATACTTATCCTGTGACCTGTAGTTTATTGTGCAGCTAATACTCATTCTGTGAGTCATAGGACATTGCGCAACCCTTTCTCATCGTGTGAATCTTTGTTTACTTTGCTCTCCATATTCATCCTCTGCGCGATAGTTTCTTGTGCAACCCATACCCATGATGTGAGTGGTAGTTTATTGTGTACCCTATATTCATCCTGTGAGTATAGGGTACACAATTCTTGTTTGGATTCTTGTAATGTTATTTGTCTATTTGTAGTCACAGTATTTGTGCGCCCCTTGAGGGACTTGAATTAGAGGGGGGTTGAAATAGCCTAAGCTACTCTATCCCTTAGATGTATTTATTGCTTATCTCAATAAACATACTTGAACTTGGGTACACAATGAGTTCATTTGTACTCCATACTCATCATCAAGAAGTGTATTTTACCAGCATTGTAATATAAATTAAGAATAAAAGCTTAACTGGATTACGGACCCATAACCAAAATAAGAGTCATCACTAATTATCATGACAAATTGTCTAGGCTACACTTCCGCCTTCGACAAGCTGCCGCCGGATGTGGGTATAGATTATTGTACACCCCCGCACCCCCAGTCCTGGAAGGGCGGGCATTGGGATGTGGACATGTGTACCATTATACCCCCCCCCCCCACACACACACACACACACACACTCCTCTCCTGTTAATAATAATACTAATAATAATAAAAATTAAAAATAATAACGTTAATAAATATTATAATTAAAACACTTACTGTAATACCCTAGTGCTTGAATGAAGGTGAAGGAAAGACCCAATAAATGTGTAAGTGTATTAAAAACCAAATTTTCGTTGGGTGAGCTGGCAGGTGAGCACCACCTGCCAGCTCACCCAGTAATGAACATCACCTGCACACTGCACCGAACCACTTGCCAGCAGGTGCAGAAGTACGATGGAAAGAGCAAAGTATACAATATTTCAAGTATAATATTAAAGAAATATTTAGGATTTAATGTTTTTCTATAAAGTTTCAATAATACCTTTATTTGATTTTTTGTATTATTTTCTACCACAGACGTGGCCACACATTAACAATGCTAACCAGCATATATACATTTTCTAAAGCTAGTCCGCCATGGACTCTAACCCTTTCCACTACCGCCCACAAGATGGGTATAGGGTGCATAATATAAGAACTAAACTAACTAACTCCATTGATAGGGTTAGAGATTTGTTAAACATATAGTTCACGGATTTATTGAACAATCAACCACATAAGGTGATTTGTAGTGTTTTTAAAATGCTAGGCTAAGCTACATACGTAAATACATAAATACACAGATTTACGTATGCCCTACATAAAATGTTCGATGTGTCTTTTACATAGTGTCATTAACGTGCATTTACAAAGGTGAAATTGAATTCTGACCAGCTTCCACATATACTTTATACACATATACACACACAGACGTATGCGTACATATACATATATATATACATACATATATGCACACATACATACACATATATTTGTCTCTTTTACTCTGACAAGGTGAGATAACTGATAGAGAAACTAGTGTGCAATTAAGCACTTAATCACTGAAGGTGATTAAGGTGCTTTCACAAGCTCAGGTTATAGAGTTACATCACATACATTCATTGTATAATTGATACGTTACATGGTCAATCTAGGGTACAAGTTCAATATATCATCAAGTGTTCCAGTACTCAAATAGTAATTACACAGTTCAGCATACCTTAGCCCAGGAGGGCGAAAGTCAGTCAGTATGGGACATTCTACAATATAATGTTCAAGGGAGTGCATATTTTCTCTTTCACAAAGTTGACACATTGTGTACTCGACATTTGGGTTTTGAGAAAGCTGCCAGATACGTCTATATCCCAAGCGTATTATGGCCACTATAACATCACATTGCTGGGTTCTTGTTCCATTAATCCTGTATGTGAATGTCTCCGCACGATATCTATCATAATATTTAATGCTACAATTTTCAGGTCTTTGTGAATTTGTTAGGTCGGTGAGATTTTCATTAGATGTTTGCTTAAGTATTCTCTTTGTCACTGCTAATGAAACACCCATATAAATTTCTACCACTGGTTTTCTACAGGCTGTCTTTGCAAGCATATCAACAGTGTCATGCCTTGAGATGCCAACATGTGATGGTATCCATAGGAATTTAATTTCAAATCTCTTTTCTTTGGCAGCTAAAATATTCATTCGAATATCACTGACTATTTTCTGGGTGTCACTACTATGTGCGTTCAATACCAGGAGTGCACTCTGCGAATCACAGTATGTAAGTCGACTGCCTTTGTGTTTTAAAAATTCAGTGGCAAGGTATATGCCTGCAAGTTCGGTTTGAGTTGTACTTGTCCAATCATTGACGCGCTTCATTCATGTATGTACGAGAGAAGATTGTTCAAATATATTACATGCACATCCGGTACATCGTCCACCTTCTTCTACAGAACCGTCGGTATAGCACTGATACACATCGTTACCCATACTCTGAGTACTTTCAGTGATGCTTCACAGTGTTAACTGTTTTAATAATGTAGAGTGTACATTATCTTTCTTGGGTGCATTTACAAAATCAACTGCTAGATCCAAGTTATCCCATGGAGTAATTGGTTGATTAATCGTTAATTGAGTTGGGTACATATTTAATATTTTGATGGAGTTGGCTACCTTGTAGAACCAAAATGCATAATCAGATTTCGCTCTTCTACGGACCTCAGGTGAGTGTAGCATATTAGAAAGTTTAGCTTGAAACTTCTTGTATTGCCGAGATCTACTCAATGCCTTCACGCCGAAAACTGTGCTAATAGACAAAATTATGTTAGAGATATGGGTCTATAATTATCTGAGTGTGCTTTGGGGATGGGAACAAGGACACTGTCCAATCATCAGGTAATACTCCTTCACTTAAACTCATTCTGTACAACACTAAAAGTGGATTACCTGGTACTTGTGAGACTAATCTCAGTAAACTGTAAGTAATACGGTCCTCTTCAGGAGCAGTAGACTTATTTTATTGTGCTACACAGCCTTCCCGGCTTGGTGCCTTCTTTGGTAATTACTTATCAAAGGCAGCTCCATACGAGGAGCTGCCTCGTATGGGCCAGTAAGTCTTTTGCAGTTACCTTCATTCTTATGTTCTTACTTACATTTATTGAACTTTATCATCATCATCATTTACAGAAATAAATTAACATAAAAAGTAGTCATTTTAATACACAAAACAGAAGTAGATATTATGTAAATTATGATGCAGGATAGGATCACTATTAAGAACTTAATTATAAACCACAATATGTTTTATATCGTCAGAAATTCGGAAACATACCATATATTTTCAAATATTTACAATTAAAGTATTTATTTAGGAAATAAGTATTTTAGTTACCCTAGTTAGCTCTGAGAACACACATTCTTGCAGCAAGAATTTCTTCCCACTAATCTGAGAGATGCTAATGAGACCAGTCTCGACCCACTGGACAGGTCATGAACAACAATCAACTACAGCACCATCTATGTCAGAAGATATTCAAAATATTCTTGATATCATTCAAATTGTCAATACGAGAACAGAATACATAAGTTGAGTGATGTCAAAGGAATCATATTGACTGACCGAGCCCCATTGTAAATATCCGTGGCTTCCTGACCATAAAGGTACCGACGCGGTCGAGGGTAAGAGACCGGATGTACCCATATACCTATGAGGCCATCAAAAATAGTGAGTCACGCCAAACAAAAAGAAGTACTGGTAAACAGGTCAGACACAACCAGTACTATGATGATGCTAAACTGAAAGAGCTTAAATCAATTGCTAGACAGACAGGTAAAGCATATAAGAGCCTTAGAACTCCTCAAATGTTAAAACTGTTTCAGGCCGCGCTTGCAGCGGCAAGGGAGAGAATGACTGAACTGAGACAAAATGAATGGGAGGGTTTTGTTAGTGGACTTAACCTGCATACTCCCCTGGGCAAAGCCTGGAAAGGCATAAACAAAATTATTGGTAAAAATAGTAGACAAGTTTCACACCCAAACCCGCTACAGAAAGCCAATCAGTTAATTGCAAAATGGGCTCAGGTTTCCAGCCTTGGAATGCTACCAGCTAGCACTGGGGAGAAATTGCAGGCGAGGTCCACAGACAGAAATTCTCTCATAAATTTCATGTTGAGCAAGCAACATGATGAATGTGATGTTCCATATACAGATTATGAATTGGATGCAGCCCTCTCCAGGGGCAGTAGCACTGCTCCTGGTGAGGACGGTATCACCTATGATATTCTAAGACTCCTACATCGTGTACCCGGTAACCCATTATTAGAATTGTTTAATGCCAGCTATGTCTCTGGGCAGTTGCCTGTATCATGGACCACCAGTCTTACGGTACCTGTACCAAAGCCTGGCCAACCTGATGCTTTCCGTCCCATCTCACTGACCAGTTGCATGTGCAAAACCTTTGAGAGAATGGTGCTTAATAGATTATTGTATAGAGTTAAAGAGCACATGTCACCTGATATCAATGGTTTCACACATGGTAAAAGTGTACACAACTGTATCACAACCTTTCTTACTGTTCATGGAGATAAAAGGCACACGTACACAACATTTCTTGATTTAAAAAATGCCTTTGATATTGATAATAGGGAAGTGATTATGTATGAATTAGCGAGAATGGATATAGGGGGACATTTATTACAGTGGATACGAGGCTATCTTACCAACCGGAAGTCCTCTGCGCTGTTCCAAGGCTACAAGAGTGAAACTAAAGTAATGCAACTAGGCACCCCACATGGAAGAGTACTTAGTCCTACCTTGTTTAATGTTCTAATTAATGCTTTACTAAAATCAATCCCAACTAGTCCGGTAAACATCACTATCAGCTATGCAGATGACATCCTTGTGCATACTAAAACCCACCGCAAAATGCAAACAGTCTTAAATTGTATACATACAGCTTGTGAGAGCCTTGGTCTTGTAATCAACGCTGCTAAAACTAAGGTATTTAACAGACAAATTGGCAACCGCAAAAGTGGACCACGAAAACTTAAGATAGACAACATACCAATAGACTATGTCTCTTCTTTCAAATACCTTGGTGTCTCTGTCCCTTGTACCTCAACTGCAGTCAATAAGTTACATCAACAATGTAGAGACAGACTCAAGGCTCTCAGAACTGTAGTGGGGTACAGCCCGAAATATGGTGTTAATATTAGAATAGCAAGAATGATGTATTTAGCGTATATAAGGTCTCTGATAGACTATCATGAGCACATCATACACCAGCTACAGTATGATCATACTGGTGTATGTGAAGTCATAACACCACCTCACATCCATATGGTAATATCACAACACACCATGGACCAGTATGGTAATATCACAACACACCATGGACCAGTATGGTAATACCACAACACACCATGGACCAGTATGGTAATATCACAACACACCATGGACCAGTATGGTAATATCACAACACACCATGGACCAGTATGGTAATATCACAACACACCATGGACCAGTATGGTAATATCACAACACACCATGGACCAGTATGGTAATATCACAACACACCATGGACCAGTATGGTAATATCACAACACACCATGGACCAGTATGGTAATATCACAACACACCATGGTCCAGTATGGTAATATCACAACACACCATGGTCCAGTATGGTAATATCACAACCCACCATGGACCAGTATGGTAATATCACAACACACCATGGACCAGTATGGTAATATCACAACACACCATGGTCCAGTATGGTAATATCACAACACACCTGAGTGATTGTGAGGTGATGGTGATATAGCAGTGATGGTGCAGCAGTGGTGCTGTAGCAGTGATAGTGATATATCAGTAAATGTAAGGAGGAAAAATATCAATGAGGTGATAATGCAGAGAAAGTGAAATGATGTTGGTGTAGCAGTGATAGTGTTATGTGATAGTGAGCTGTTGGTGATATAACAGTGACAACAGCTGTCATATGGTGACACCAACAATTTGTTACTCAACATGGTCAGTATATGACCCCAAGTGTGGGTCCTGAGGTGATGGTGATATATAGAGGTGATAGTGAAGCTATAGTGATACAGCAATGATAGGTTACAGTACTGAGAAGATATAGCATTGATGGTGATACAGCCGTCATTGTCAGGTAGATGATACCAAAGTATAAATACCAAACTGTTAAATACCAAAGATAGTGAAATTATGATGACATAGTGATAAAGGTGTGTCCTTAAATTACATTGGTATCAAAACACGCAGCCCATGGTGATGCAGGAGTGATGGTGATAGTGGTGGTACAGTGAACTAGAGTGGCAGCACAACACCACAGTAGTGATGGTGGTGGTACAGTGAAACAGAGCGGCAGCACAACACCACAGTAGTGATAGTGGTGGTACAGTGAAACAGAGTGGCAGCACAACACCAGAGTAGCGATGGTGATGGAACAGTGAACTAGAGTGGCAGCACAACACCACAGTAGTGATGGTGGTGGTACAGTGAACTAGAATGGCAGCACAACACCAGAGTAGCGATGGTGATGGAACAGTGAACTAGAGTGGCAGCACAACACCACAGTAGTGATGGTGGTGGTACAGTGAACTAGAGTGGCAGCACAACACCACAGTAGTGATGGTGGTGTTACAGTGAACTAGAGTGGCAGCACAACACCACAGTAGTGATGGTGATGGTACTGTGAACTAGAGTGGCAGCATAACACCACAGTAGTGATGGTGATGGTACAGTGAAACAGAGTGGCAGCACAACACCACAGTAGTGATGGTGTTGGTACAGTGAAGTAGAGTGGCAGCACAACACCACAGTAGTGATGGTGATGGTACAGTGAACTAGAGTGGCAGCACAACACCACAGTAGTGATGGTGGTGGTACAGTGAACTAGAGTGGCAGCACAACACCACAGTAGTGATGGTGATGGTACAGTGAACTAGAGTGGCAGCACAACACCACAGTAGTGATGGTGGTGGTACAGTGAACTAGAGTGGTAGCACAACACCACAGTCCACCACAGTCACCTCCGTGATGTCACTGTGGTTGAGTGCTGCCCTCACCACATCCAGGCCGCTCACCACATCACCAAAGACATTTACCCTCTGCTTACCACCCTGGAGGTCCCTGGTGTTGATGGTAAACTGGGCACTCTTGGGACCCCCCGGCGCCAACCAGCACAACACAGTTCCTGCTCGGCTTGACCACCGGTACTGCCCCTGGAGTTCAGGCAACAGAGGGGCTCCTCCCTCACCATCATTACTCTCGTAGTCTCCGCCCCCCACACACTCCCCCGGCTCACCCTTGTTCACCACCCGCAACAGTTTAGTGTTGCGGTAGGTGTGGCCCCGCTGGCCCGTACACAACAACACAAACTGTCTGGCCAGCGGAGTGTCAGGGGTCAGCTGGATGGTGACCCGCCCTCTTGTTGACCCCGCCCAACCGAGGTCAAGGAACGCCAGGGTGCAGGAGGGCTCCAGCACGCCCACCTCACTCTCCTGCAGGAAATGAAACAAATCATGCTGATAACTCTATACCAAATTTTATCATATTAGTTATCATAACTCAGTAAGTCAGTAATGTAAGTAAGACTAGTGGGTGTAATAAAGTAACCTGGAGGGTGTGTGAGTGGACGGGCGTGGGCTGACGCAGGAGTGGGTGTAGGAACAGCTGTCCGTCTTGTAGAGTTATCCTGGCGGAGCGGCGGCCATCTTGGTCTTCCTGGACGGCCAACACCCGGCCAACCTCCACCAGCCTCTTGACGGGCTCCCTCATCCTGCGGAGGTCTTCAACCTGTGGACAGTGTCAGCCCCATTATCACCTGTGGTCAGTGTCAACCCCATTATCACCTGTGGACAGTGTCAGCCCCATTATGACCCGTTATCTTGAGATGATTTCGGGGCTTTTTTTTCAGTGTCCCCGTGGCCCGGTCCTCGACTAGGCCTCCACCCCCAGGAAGCAGCACGTGACAGCTGACTAACACCCAGGTACCTAGTTTACTGCTAGGTAACAGGGGCATAGGGTGAAAGAAACTCTGCCAATTGTTTCTCGCCGGCACCTGGGATCGAACCCAGGACCACAGGATCACAAGTCCTGCGTGCTGTCCGCTCGGCCGACCGGCTCCCTGTGAACTAGAGCCGTGAACTGCCCTGTGAACTGCCCCATTATCACCTGTGGACAGTCTCAGCCCCATTATCACCTGTGGTCAGTGTCAGCCCCATTATCACCTGTGGTCAGTGTCAGCCCCATTATCACCTGTGGTCAGTGTCAGCCCCATTATTACCTGTGATCAGTGTCAGCCCCATTATCACCTGTGGTCAGTGTCAGCCCCATTATTATCTGTGGTCAGTGTCAGCCCCATTATTACCTGTGGTCAGTGTCAGCCCATTATCACCTATGGTCAGTGACAGACCCATTATCACCTGTGGTCAATGTCCGCCCCATTATCACCTCTGGACAGTGTCAGCCCCATTATCACCTGTGGACAGTGTCTGATCCATTATCACTTGTGGTCAGTGTCAGCCCCATTATCACCTGTGGTCAGTGTCACCCCCATTATCACCTGTGGTCAGTGTCAGTACCATTATCACCTGTGGACAGTGTCAGCCCCCAAATGCTGAACCTGTAGCTCCAGCACCCCTCTACTGGAAGATGGTGCTGGACCAGTAGCTCCAGCCCCCTCTACTGGCAGGGGGTTGGTGCTGGACCTGTAGCTCCAGCCCCCCCCCCCTTTATTGGCATGGGGGTTGGTGCTGGACCTGTAGCTTCAGCCCCCTTCTACTGGCAAGGGTTGGCGCTGGACCTGTAGCTCCAACACCGCCCCCCCCCACTACTGGCAGTGAGTTGGTGCTGAACCTGTCGTTCCAACCCCCCTCTACTGGCAGGGGGGGGGGGTTGTTGCTGAACCTGTAGCTCCAGCCCCCGTCTACTGGCTGGGGGTTGGTGCTGGACCTGTAGCTCCAGTCCCCCCCCCCCCCTACTTGCAGGGGAGGGACGGTGCTGGACCCGTAGCTCCAGCCCCCCCCCCCCCCTCTACTGGCAGGAGGTTGGTGCTGGACCTGTAGCTCTAACACCGCCCCCCCTACTGGCAGGGAGTTGGTGCTGAACCTGTCGTTCCAACCCCCCTCTACTGGCAGGGGGGGGGTTTGTTGCTGAACCTGTAGCTCCAGCCCCCGTCTACTGGCAGGGGGTTGGTGCTGGACCTGTAGCTCCAACCACCACCTACAGGCAGGGGGTTGGTGCAGGACTTGTAGCTCCAGCACCCCTTTACTGGCAGGGGGTTGGTGCTGGACCTGTAGCTCCAGCCCCCCCTCTACTGGCAGGGGGTTGGTGCTGGACCTGTAGCTCCAGCCCCCCCCTCTACTGGCAGGGGGTTGGTGCAGGACCTGTAGCTCCAGCCTACCCCTACTGGCAGGGAGGGGGGGGGGGGGGTTGGTGCTGGACCTGTTGCTCCAGTCCCCCATTTACTGGCAGGGTGGTTGGTGCTGAACCTGTACCTCCATTCCTTCTCTACTGGCAGAGAATTTGTGCTGAACCTGTAGCTCCAGCCCCCTCTACTGGCAGCGCGTTGGTGCAGGACCTGTACCTCGAGCCCCCCTCTACTGGCAGGGGATGTTGGTGCTGGACCTGTAGCTTCAGCCCCCCCCCCCTCTACTGGCAGGGAGTTGGTGCTGGACCTGTAGCTCCAGCCCCCCCTCTAATAGCAGGGGGTTGGTGCTGAACCTGTCGTTCCAGCCCCCCTCTACTGGCAGGGGGTTGTTGCTGAATCTGTAGCTCCAGCCCCCCTCTACTTACAGGGGGTTGGTACTGGACCTGCATCTCCTGCCCCCCTTCTACTGGCAGGGGGTTAGTGCTGGTCCTGTAGCTCCAGCCCCCTCTACTGACAGGGGGCTGGAGCTGGACCTGAAGCTCCGGGTTGGGGGTTGGTGCTGGACCTGTAGCTCCAGCCCCCCTCTACTGGAAGCGGGTTGGTGCTGGACCTGTAGCTCCAGCCTCACTCTACTGGCAGGGGGTTGGTGCTGGACCTGTAGCTCCTGGCCAACTATACTGGCACGGGGTTGGTGCTGGACCTGTAGCTCCAATCCCCCCACCCCCTACTGGCAGGGGGTTGGTGCTGGTCCTGTTGCTCCAATCCCCCCCGCCTACTGGCAGGGGGTTCGTGCTGGACCTGTAGCTCCAGCCTCCCCCTCTACTGGCAGGAGGTTGGTGCTGGACCTGTAACTCCAGCCTCCCCCTCTACTGGCAGGGGGATGGTGTTGGACTTGTAGCTCCAACCCCCCTCTACTGGCAGACAGATGGTGCTGGACCTGTAGCTCCCCCCCCCTATACTGGCAGGGGGTTTGTGCTGGACCTGTAGCTCCAGCCCCCCCTACTGGCAGGGGGTTGGTGCTGGACCTGTAGCTCCAGCCACCACCTACTGGCAGGGGGTTGGTGCTGGACCTGTACCTCCAACCCCCTCCCCCCTACTGGCAGGGGGTTGGTGCTGGACCTGTAGCTCCAGCCTCCCTCTACTGGCAAGGGGTTGGTGCTGGACCTGTAGCTCCAGCCCCCCTCTACTGGCAGGGGGTTGGTGCTGGACCTGTAGCTCCAGCTCAACTCTACTGGCAGGGGGTTGAAGCTGGACCTGTAGCTCCAGCCCCCCTCTACTGGCAGGGAGGGTTGGTGCTGGACCCGTAGCTCCAGCCCCCCCCCCCCCCTACTGGCAGGAGGTTGGTGCTGGACCTGTACCTCCAGGCCCCCCCCTCTACTGGCAAGGGGTTGAAGCTGGACCTGTAGCTCCAGCCCCCCCTCTACTGGCAGGGGGTTGAAGCTGGACCTGTAGCTCCAGCCCCCCCTCTACTGGCAGGGGGTTGGTGCTGGACCTGTAGCGTCCACCCCTCTCTACTGGCAGGGGGGTTGGTGCTGGACCTGTAGCTCCATCCTCCTCTAATGGCTGAGGGGATGTGCTGAACCTGTAGCTCCACCCCCCTCTACTGGCAGGGTTTGGTGCTGATCCTGTAGCTCCAGCCCACCTCTACTGGCAGGGGGTTGGTGCTGGACCTGTAGCTTCAGCCCCCTTCTCCTGGCAGGGGGTTGGTGCTGGACCTGTAGCTCCAGCCCCCCTTCTACTGGCAGGAAGGGGGGTTTGGTTCTGGACCTGTAACTCCAGGCTCCCCTCTACTGGCAGGGGGTTGGTGTTGGACCTGTAGCTCCAGCCCCCCTCTACTGGCAGGGGGTTGGCGCTGGGCCTGTAGCTCCAGCCCCCCCCCCCCTCTACTGGCAAAGGGTTGGTGCAGGACCTGTAGCTCCAGCCTCCCTCTACTTGCAGGGGGTTGGTGCTGTCCCTGTAGCTCCAGCCCACCTCTACTGGCAGGGGGTTGGTGCTGGACCTGTTGCTCCAGCACCCCTCTACTGGCCAGGGATTGGTGCTAGACCTGCAGCTCCAGCCCCCATCTACTGGCAGGGGGTTTGAAGCTGGAACTGTAGCTCCAGCCTCGCCTCTACTGGCAGGGGGGTTGGTGCTGGACTAGTAGCTCCAGCTCCCCCCTCTACTGGCAGGGGGTTGGTGCTGGACCTGTAGCTCCAGCCCCCCTCTACTGGCAGGGGGTTGGTCCTGGACATGTAGCTCCAGCCCCCCTCTACTGGTAGGGGGATGGTGCTGGACCTGTAGCTCTAGCCCCCCTCTACTGGCAGGGTGGTTAGTGCTGGACCTGTAGCTCCAGCCCCCCTCACTGGCAGGTGGTTGGTGCCGAACCTGTAGCTCCAGCCCCCCTCTACTGGCAGGGGGTTGGTGCTGGACCTGTAGCTCCAGCCCCCCTCTACTGGCAGGGTGGTTGGTGCTGGACCTGTAGCTCCAGCCCCCCTCTACTGGCAGGTTGTTGGTGCTGGACCTGTAGCTCCAGCCCCCCTCACTGGCAGGGTGGTTGGTGCTGGACCTGTAGCTCCAGCCCCCCTCTACTGGCAGGGTGGTTGGTGCTGGACCTGTAGCTCCAGCCCCCCTCACTGGCAGGGGGTTGGTGCTGGACCTGTAGCTCCAGCCTCCCTCTACTGGCAGGGGGTTGGTGCTGGACCTGTAGCTCCAGCCTCCCTCTACTGGCAGGGTGGTTGGTGCTGGACCTGTAGCTCCAGCCCCCCCTCTACTGGCAGGGTGGTTGGTGCTGGACCTGTAGCTCCAGCCTCCCTCTACTGGCAGGGTGGTTGGTGCTGGACCTGTAGCTCCAGCCCCCCCCCCCTCTACTGGCAGGAGGTTGGTGCTGGACCTGTAACTCCAGCCTCCCCGTCTACTGGCAGGGGTATGGTGTTGGACTTGTAGCTCCAGCCCCCCCCTGTACTGGCAGACAGATGGTGCTGGACCTGTAGCTCCCCCCCCCCTATACTGGCAGGGGGTTTGTGCCGGACCTGTAGCTCCAGCCCCCCCTACTGGCAGGGGGTTGGTGCTGGACCTGTAGCTCCAGCCACCACCTACTGGCAGGGGGTTGGTGCTGGACCTGTACCTCCAACCCCCTCCCCCCTACTGGCAAGGGGTTGGTGCTGGACCTGTAGCTCCAGCCTCCCTCTACTGGCAAGGGGTTGGTGCTGGACCTGTAGCTCCAGCCCCCCTCTACTGGCAGGGGGTTGGTGCTGGACCTGTAGCTCCTGCTCAACTCTACTGGCAGGGGGTTGAAGCTGGACCTGTAGCTCCAGCCCCCCTCTACTGGCAGGGAGGGTTGGTGCTGGACCCGTAGCTCCAGCCCCCCCCCCCTCTACTGGCAGGAGGTTGGTGCTGGACCTGTAGCTCCAGCCCCCCCTCTACTGGCAGGGGGTTGAAGCTGGACCTGTAGCTCCAGCCCCCCCTCTACTGGCAGGGAGGGTTGGTGCTGGACCGATAGCTCCAGCCCCCTTCTATTGGCAGGGGGGAGGGGGGGGTTGGTGCAGGACCTGTAGCTCCAGCCTCCCCTCTACTGGCAGGTGGTTGGTGCTGGACATGTAGCTCCAGCCTCCCCTCTACTGGCAGGGGGTTGGTGCTGGACCTGTAACTCCAGCCCCCCCCCTCTACTGGCAGGTGGTTGGTGCTGGACATGTAGCTCCAGCCCCCCTCTACTGGCAGGGAGATGGTGCTGGACCTGTAGCTCCAGCCCCCCTCTACTGTCAGAGGGGTTGGTGCTGGACCTGTAGCGTCCACCCCTCTCTACTGGCAGGGGGGTTGGTGCTGGACCTGTAGCTCCATCCTCCTCTAATGGCTGAGGAGATGTGCTGAACCTGTAGCTCCACCCCCCTCTACTGGCAGGGTTTGGTGCTGATCCTGTAGCTTCAGCCCCCTTCTCCTGGCAGGGGGTTGGTGCTGGACCTGTAGCTCCAGCCCCCCTTCTACTGGCAGGAAGGGGGGTTTGGTTCTGGACCTGTAGCTCCAGGCTCCCCTCTACTGGCAGGGGGTTGGTGTTGGACCTGTAGCTCCAGCCCCCCTCTACTGGCAGGGGGTTGGCGCTGGGCCTGTAGCTCCAGCCCCCCCCCCCCTCTACTGGCAAAGGGTTGGTGCAGGACCTGTAGCTCCAGCCTCCCTCTACTGGCAGGGGGTTTGTGCTGTCCCTGTAGCTCCAGCCCACCTCTACTGGCAGGGGGTTGGTGCTGGACCTGTAGCTCCAGCCCCCCTCTACTGGCCAGGGATTGGTGCTAGACCTGCAGCTCCAGCCCCCATCTACTGGCAGGGGGTTTGAAGCTGGAACTGTAGCTCCAGCCTCGCCTCTACTGGCAGGGGGGTTGGTGCTGGACCTGTAGCTCCAGCCCCCCTCTACTGGCAGGGGGGATGGTGCCGAACCTGTAGCTCCAGCCCCCCTCTACTGGCAGGGGGTTGGTGCTGGACCTGTAGCTCCAGCCTTCTTCTACTGTCAGGGGGGTTGGTGCCGAACCTGTAGCTCTAGCCCTCCTCTACTGGCAGGGGGTTAGTGCTGGACCTGTAGCTCCAGCCTCCCTCTACTGGCAGGGGGTTGGTGCTGGACCTGTAGCTCCAGCCCCCCTCTACTGGCAGGGGGTTGGTGCCGAACCTGTAGCTCCAGCCCCCCCTCTACTGGCAGGGTGGTTGGTGCTGGACCTGTAGCTCCAGCCCCCCTCTACTGGCAGGGGGTTGGTGCTGGACCTGTAGCTCCAGCCCCCCTCTACTGGCAGGGTGGTTGGTGCTGGACCTGTAGCTCCAGCCCCCCTCACTGGCAGGGGGTTGGTGCTGGACCTGTAGCTCCAGCCTCCCTCTACTGGCAGGGGGTTGGTGCTGGACCTGTAGCTCCCGCCCCCCTCTACTGGCAGGGGGTTGGTGCTGGACCTGTAGCTCCCGCCCCCCTCTACTGGCAGGGGGGTTGGTGCTGGACCTGTAGCTCCAGCCCCCCTCTACTGTCAGGGGGGTTGGTGCTGAACCTGTAGCTCCCGCCCCCCCTCTACTGGCAGGGGGGTTGGTGCTGGACCTGTAGCTCCAGCCCCCCTCTACTGGCAGGGGGTTGGTGCTGGCATTGTTTGGGAGTTTATTAGCAGTTTCAAGGCTTCAGTCTCTTCGAACCCATCAGTGGTCTGTTTTGGTTCACTGTCTTCCTGGATGCTTTCCCGGTAGGTTGGTGGAGTGTCACCCGCTCTCTGGGCCTCTGTGAGAGGGCCAGGATCCCGGGTTCAATAGAGGATCACGGGTTCAATCACCATGCAGGCCAGAAATAGATCCCATGTTTGCTTTCACCTGATGTCTCTGTTCACCTACTAGAATATATTTATCCAGGAGTTAGGCAACTATTTTGGATTGTATGTTAAGGAAAGTCAGTAGTTGACCTTGGGGAACCCCAATAAACCTAAGAACAGGCTTCCTCTCCTCAAAACGCAACTCAATATCTTGTGATATGACCTATGAGAGAAAATAAAAAACTTACTGTTAGTTGCTTCTGGTGGATCTCTCCAGTGATTTCCTGAACTTTATTCATGATGCTGGAGGCTGAGTCTCCCAAGTATACAGGGTCAGCTGTGGCACTTGTCTCTGTGGTCATCATCTCCAGGGCCTCCCTGATGGTCTCCTGCACCTGTCATTACCAACACAAACATTAATGGTGGAATTTGGACTATAATGAAGTGTCAGGCTGTGAGTAAAGTAACTGAACTATACTGAAGCCTCAGGCTCTGAGTAAAGTAACTGGACTATAATGAAGCATCAGGCTCTGAGTAAAGTAACTGGACTATAATGAAGCATCAGGCTCTGAGTAAAGTAACTGGAAAATATAAGTAATGTTGTTTCTCGACACTGACCACAGTGTAGAGAAACACCAAGATGACAGTTAACTTTATTAATAACAACGTTTCAGGTATTAGAGCAAAAAAACAGCGTTGAATGTAATGAAACACCATTTTCTGGGCGAGTCCCGGAGGCTCCCCACAGATATCCAAGCTGATATGGATGTATTAGCTTTCTGGCATCAATGTGCATGGAGTTCTTGTCTACCGGGATCCACGAGCCAGAACATGGCCCCTTCGGAGAGGCACGAGGAGCAATGGCGTATAGAAATGCACATGTGATTTGGAGCAATCTATATCTGCCATCGACTGGGACAGGCAAGCACCCCAAAACAAACCCCTATTCTGGTTAAAAACAACGAAATTAGACAAGCGAGTGGACAGAACCCCCCACCCCCAAATGAAAACGAGCAAACAAGCATGACATCACACGAGCCACATTGCATGTCTACACAGATCCCCCCTCCCCAAGAGGGGGAAGAGGAAGCCCCAGACACCCACATCGGCGATCCACCCTAAAGTTCTGGGGCTGGATGTTAAAATACACAAAAATTGCCGACCGGAAAAAGGGAGGGTTGCCGGGGAGCCTCCGGGACTCACCCAGAAAATGGTGTTTCATTACATTCAACGCTGGTGTTCTGAGAGGGAGCCCCTACGGCTCCCCGGAGCTACTTCACCAACGACTAAAAAGAAAGAAGGGGGACTTACCCGGGATACCTGCTTGATGGGGTTCTGGGAATAGTTCTACTCCCCAAGCCCGGCATGCTTGGGGAGGAGCCGGGCGTGCTTGGGGAGGAGCCCGGCATGCTTGGGGAGGAGCCCGGCGTGCTTGGGGAGGAGCCTGGTGTGCTTGGGGAGGAGCCTGGCATGCTTGGGGAGGAGCCTGGTGTGCTTGGGGAGGAGCCTGGCATGCTTGGGGAGGAGCCTGGCGTGCTTGGGGAGGAGCCCGGCGTGCTTGGGGAGGAGCCTGGTGTGCTTGGGGAGGAGCCCGGCGTGCTTGGGGAGGAGCCCGGTGTGCTTGGGGAGGAGCCCGGCATGCTTGGGGAGGAGCCCGGCATGCTTGGGGGGGAGCCTGGTGTGCTTGGGGAGGAGCCTGGTGTGCTTGGGGAGGAGCCCGGCGTGCTTGGGGAGGAGCCCGGCATGCTTGGGGAGGAGCCCGGCATGCTTGGGGAGGAGCCTGGTGTGCTTGGGGAGGAGCCTGGTGTGCTTGGGGAGGAGCCTGGTGTGCTTGGGGAGGAGCCCGGCGTGCTTGGGGAGGAGCCCGGCATGCTTGGGGAGGAGCCCGGCATGCTTGGGGAGGAGCCTGGTGTGCTTGGGGAGGAGCCTGGTGTGCTTGGGGAGGAGCCTGGTGTGCTTGGGGAGGAGCCCGGCATGCTTGGGGAGGAGCCCGGCGTGCTTGGGGAGGAGCCCGGCATGCTTGGGGAGGAGCCCGGCGTGCTTGGGGAGGAGCCTGGTGTGCTTGGGGAGGAGCCTGGCATGCTTGGGGAGGAGCCTGGCGTGCTTGGGGAGGAGCCCGGCGTGCTTGGGGAGGAGCCTGGTGTGCTTGGGGAGGAGCCCGGCGTGCTTGGGGAGGAGCCCGGTGTGCTTGGGGAGGAGCCCGGCATGCTTGGGGAGGAGCCCAGCATGCTTGGGGGGGAGCCTGGTGTGCTTGGGGAGGAGCCTGGTGTGCTTGGGGAGGAGCCCGGCGTGCTTGGGGAGGAGCCCGGCATGCTTGGGGAGGAGCCCGGCATGCTTGGGGAGGAGCCTGGTGTGCTTGGGGAGGAGCCTGGTGTGCTTGGGGAGGAGCCTGGTGTGCTTGGGGAGGAGCCCGGCGTGCTTGGGGAGGAGCCCGGCATGCTTGGGGAGGAGCCCGGCATGCTTGGGGAGGAGCCTGGTGTGCTTGGGGAGGAGCCTGGTGTGCTTGGGGAGGAGCCTGGTGTGCTTGGGGAGGAGCCCGGCATGCTTGGGGAGGAGCCCGGCGTGCTTGGGGAGGAGCCTGGTGTGCTTGGGGAGGAGCCTGGTGTGCTTGGGGAGGAGCCTGGTGTGCTTGGGGAGGAGCCTGGCATGCTTGGGGAGGAGCCTGGTGTGCTTGGGGAGGAGCCCGGCATGCTTGGGGAGGAGCCCGGCATGCTTGGGGAGGAGCCTGGTGTGCTTGGGGAGGAGCCTGGTGTGCTTGGGGAGGAGCCCGGCATGCTTTGGGAGGAGCCCGGCGTGCTTGGGGAGGAGCCTGGTGTGCTTGGGGAGGAGCCCGGCGTGCTTGGGGAGGAGCCTGGTGTGCTTGGGGAGGAGCCCGGCATGCTTGGGGAGGAGCCCGGCGTGCTTGGGGAGGAGCCCGGCGTGCTTGGGGAGGAGCCCGGCGTGCTTGGGGAGGAGCCCGGCGTGCTTGGGGAGGAGAACTATTTGACTTGTGAGAGCTTGGTCCACTAGGCTGTTGCTTGGAGGCGGTCAGTGTTCCACATCTCAACTCGAAGTTGAGACAGGCTGCAGCCACCGACCCAAAGCGACACAGGCCCAACTAGGCCCAAGTAACGTTAACGAGGTAGCATGCAGCCAGGACCCTGTTCAACCGCCAAAAACCCAGTGTCCTAATGTCAGTCCAAGACATGTTACCAAAGACGGCACCAAGAGCAGCAAATTTACAAACGTCATGGACACAGGGATAAACCGCAGACTAGCTAGACTTAATAACCCTGTGGATGACCTGAGAGACCTGTACCCAAAAAAAGGGAAGAGGGGAAATCGGATGAACCCAAAACGCATCCCCGGACTCAGAAGCTGTGGCATGCGAATAACGGCAGAGGGCCGCAACTGGACACAACACATGATGCACCCCTGGCCTGATCAACCAAGCATCAACAACCCAAGGACCCCGTTCGGAAACCAGCAATCTCATTCTTCGCCAGAAAAAAAAGAGATGGTTGAATACGAACAAACTTATCACCACGACCATAAGAGTAGAAACCCCTGTGCTGGAGAAGAGCATTGAGCTCCATAGTCCGACCCGCAGATGCCAATGCCAAAAGCAAAAAGAGCCTTAGAAAAACAATCCTGAACCGAAGGAGCCACAACAAACCGAGATGATAGATAGGAGAGCACTCTGTCCAAAGACCAGGACATCCCATGGAAGAGCAGGAGCGAAAAGGCACTCATTAAGGTGCTCAAAATCGCCCTCAAGTAAACCAGGACCACAGTCAACGCCTTGTGCCACCCAAGCCTGTGGGTATGACAGAAGGAGTCCCAAGCATCCAGCGAGAACAAAGGGCAGTCTGCAGGCCAGGACGAACCCGGAACCTCACATCGAATCCAGTATGGAGACGAAGAACCAGACCTGAAGGAAGACGGATCCATTATATAGGCATTTTCCGGGTCGTGCAGGAGGTAAGCCGAAATGCCCACCCACACCTCAGTAGGCGAGGCGTGGGAAGCCGAAAACCTCCGGAAGGATGGAACCGAAGGATCCATCCTTCGGTTCCATCCGAATGGGGGGAAGGATGATGGGGGGGGGGGGCGCAAATGAACCACAGCAGGGGAAGAACGAGGGGGCGCGGACTGAACCAAGGCCGACGCGACCAACACCCCCAAAGTCCGGGTCCCTATAAGCAAAATGGGGCAGCCTCAGAGTATCCGGGGAAGCAACCAACCTAGCGCGTTGCAACAACCTAAACCTATCCTGCAAAGCGTGAGCCACCTGCACTCGAATAATGTCATCAGCAGATGGGATGAATTGAGTCACAAACAAGCAACAAAGCTTGCAGGACTCAGGGCCAAATGTCTCACCGACCCAACAGGCAACACGACGGAGGAAAAAACAATGAGTGTTGCCCTGCGACAAGTGGACAGAGCAAACCTCAAACTCACACAAAGCGAGAGGGGACTCAGGGGTCTCATCCATTGGACCCCGAGTGCCCCAGCTGGGGTTTCCCAGGGGCCCCCAAACTGGGTCTGCTAAGGGTAATCCCCAGGCAGGGTACTGCTAACCGGCATCTAAGCTACCAATCCACACTGCTAATGATGAACCCCCGGGACATTTCCACTCACGAGGGCAAAGCAGGGGGAGTAACACAAAACAAAAACAACCCTAATATAAAGGAGGGGGCACACCAAAGCAGACCCCCCCCCCCCCCCCCGGCAAAAAGAAAAGAAAAACCTCGCAAGTGGACATCGTACCTAGAGGAAACCGAGCCGGCTGCTGTTATAGGTGAAAACTAGCTGTGCAGTACCCCTCACCCCTACCAGCACAAAAAATACCACTTACCTCAAAACAAACAAGGGTGGAAACCCCCAAAACACTCGGGGAGGTTAATTGCCAAGCAGCAAAACACCAACAGAGGTAAGACAAAGGTGACTTGTGGAAGAGAACCCCAAGCCCCTAGGGCAGTACTTACAGGGCACTCAGGGAAGGTGACCCTAAGCACATGCAGCCCAAGTACCTGTGAATATTACTCCCAGCTTGCACCCCACCGTAAGAGCATTACTGAAACAGAGGACAACACAACAACAGGCCAGAGCTGTAGCCACACGACCATGCTGTATCCCATCAGCCGAAGAACTGAAGGAGTGGATCGCGGGCATAGGGGTCTGGGGCTCACCATTCCCCCTCCCGAGGAGGAGAGAGCTGCGCAGACATGCGAGGCGGATCGTGTGATGTCATGCTTGTTTGCTCGTTTTCATTTTGGGAGTTCTGTCCACTCGTTTGTCTATTTTTGTTATTTTTAACCAGAACAGGGGTTTGTTTTGGGGCGCTTACCTTTCTGGGTGCCAGTCCCGGTCGATGGCAAATATAAAATGCTCCAAATCACATGTGCAATTATATAGGCCATTGCTCTTCGTGCCTCCCTGGGAGGGCCAGGTTCTGGCTCATGGTCCCTGGTAGGCCTAGAACTCCACCCACATTGATTGATGCCAAAGTTAGGAAGGAATATCCATATCAGCCTGGATAGTTCCGGGGAGCCGTAGGGGCTCCCCTTCCCTCCCCAGAAAACCCACAAGAACACACAACATGACCCGGGGAGGGGGTAGACACCAAATCCAATTCGTACGAGGAAGGAGAGAAGGAGAACCCCACTCCTTGCAACACCAAGCCCCGCTCCGAGGGTACAAAAACTCAGGTGGAGTCCAACGGGGCCCAAGGCTCCCAAGTCAACCCCCACCGCATTCAGGAACCTCACTCCGAGAACCTGGAGCCGAGCCGTTTTGCAAACTCCCCGCTTCTAAGAGAAAAGACAGGAGCCACCGAAAGAACAGGATCGAAAGGGGCCCACTGGTCAGACCCACAAGCTTAGGCCAGAAGACCAGGCTCAAATGGATCTGCCGCCACCCCGGAAGGGGACTTCCCCAAAACGGCCCGAGTCTCAACACCAATTAGACCCTGCCCTGACTCCGAAACCCTGAGACGTTTTGGAGCCGGAAGCAAGGGACCGGACACTCCACAGAAGGGAAGAAGGACAAGGAGGGGGGATGGAACCAAAGTCGAAGTGACTCCCACCCCCAAGTCCGGGTCACTAAAACCAAAACAGACCAGTCTCGGGGCATCCGGGGAAGCAACTAACCTATTGCATTGCAGCAGCCTAAACCTAGCATGCAAAACAGCTGCTGCCTGCACCCTCATATCATGATCAGTGGCATGGGTAAACTGGAAAACATACCAACAACAAACGTCGCATGACTCCGGGTCAAAAGAATCACCGACCCTACAGGCAACATGGTGGAGGCACAACTGGAGCTTGTCACCCTGAAACAAGGGGACAGAGCAACTATCAACCTCACACAAATGGAGAGGGGACTCAAGGGTTGCATCCATCGGACCTCGGAGCCCCCGCGGGGTTTCCCAGTGCCTTGTTACATTGGTAACAAGCTAAGGGAAGCCCAGACAGTGTACTGCAAACCGGTGCCCAAAACTACCAAGCAAACTTCTAAAAGCTGAACCCTCGGGACATGTCCACTCACAGGGGGCCTATCAGCGAATACCACAAAGAACACAGATATGTATATATACCCTAAATATAGATAGGGGCAACCAACCGAAGGTAGACCCACCCATCAGGCAGGAAAACAAAAACAAAAAACCCTGCAAGAGGACAACATACCCAGGCGGAACAGAGTCAGCCGCTATAATAGGTGATAACTAGCAGTGCAGTACCCCCGTGCTACCAGTGATGAAAACTACCTCCTACCCAGAGACAAACAAGGGCAACAAAAACCCCAGTTGACTCCAAGGGCGATCAAGTACCGAGCAGTAAAAGACTCAGCAGAGGAAGATCCTAAAGAGACTTGTGGAAGGTGGCCCCAAGCCCCAAGGGCAGTACTTAAAGAGCACCTAAGGAAGGTGACCCTAGGTGCATGCAGCCCGAGTACCGAAGAATATTACTCCTGGCTTACACACCACCCGCAAAGACAGACCATGCCTCAAAGCACAGAAACTGAGACAAATTCAGGAGTCAGAGGCACAAGACCTCCCCATTATCACATCAGCCAGGAACTGAAGGGTGGATCACCGGCGTGAGGGGTCTGGGGCTCCCCCCCCCCCCTCCTCCTACCGGGAAAGGGGAGGGAGTGCGCAGACAGCGGCGTGGCAATGTCATGACGTCATGCTCGTTTGCTAATTTTTGTTTGGGGAGTTCAGCTTTCCGTAGCAATATTTTCACCAGAATAGGGGTTTGTTTTAGAGCGCCTACCTTTCTGGGTGCCAGACCAGGTCAATGGCAGACATAGAATGCTCCCAACCACACTGGGATTTCTATAGGCCATTGCTCCTCGTGCCTCTCTAAAGGGGCCAGGTTCTGGCTCGTGGTCCCTGGTAGGCAAGAACTCCATGCACATTGACTAATTCCAGAAAGCTAATATAGCCATATCAGACTGGATAGTTCAGGGAACCAACGGGGCTCCCCCCAGAAAGTTTCCTATATATAAAGTCAACTCTAATCTTGATGTGTCTCCATATCAAGTTTTTATATAGAGGCAATACTACACTTAGTTGGGTGAGAACAATGTGACCTTCAGCAGCGTACCTACACTGAGGTGTGGACAGTCTTGACATCTGGGAAGAGTTCCTGGCACTTCTGGAGCCAATCTTCTATCTTCATGCTGCACCCATCAGCTGTGTCTATGGTTGTGCCAACCTCCTGTGGGGTGTTGACTGTGTCGAGGCTCCCCAACATGGCCTGCAGCTGAGTCTTCCCTTCCTCTCCTTGTGTTGTCATATCCACCACACTGGTATCCTCCAGTTCCAAGAGCTTCATTGCTGACTTGTTCTGCTCTACCAGAGCATAGAGTTTGTCCTGGAGCTGGAGATGGTGAGTCTTCCAGTCCCCCAACTGCCCCCGGTACTCCCCCAGCTGGGACAGTACCTCTTCACAGCTAGTAATGAGGCTGCTGATGATGCTCTTCTGCTCCTGCACCAGGGAACGTAACTTCTTACTGATGCCTCTGGTGGGACCTTCAGAAGGTTTTGCTGGCACTGCTTCCTCAGTTGTTAGCTGGATATTTTTGAGTTTCCTAACAAAAGCCTCCACAGCATAGCTAATTGGGAACTGAGTAGCAGCTGTGGCAGCGTGCTCGGCACGGCAGCTGGGGCAGGTCAGCTGACCATTCTTGATAGCATTGTCAATACACTGGGAGCAGAATGTGTGGCTACATGGCAGTGTACGAGGTCGTAGCCGATTGTCGTCATAATCGTTAAAACACACTGAACATTCCTATGGCTTGTTATCCTGTGGAAAAGAATATTGAGTTATGGTTGATGTATTTACAACAAAAACTAATATTACAGTACTTTATTTACTAATACAAATTACATAATATTTTTATACATTCTTTGCATTAGCTATTTCAGAGCAGGGTTAATATTACTGACAGATTAACACATTCACAGCAAGGCCAATATTTTTTATAAACATATCCCGGAGTATGGGATAATATATTTAGGTAACATATTGCAGCAGCAGGGCTGTTTGTAAGCCATACCTGAGAGTACAGACTAACAAATCCCATCCTTACTTTCTTATGAATAATGGAAGGAAATGTATGTATCGTATGTGATAATGGGGGAAGGATCAAGTATTCTTAGTCTAAGTTGGACAATAAGGACACTGTGGGTTACATCTTAACACATGGGTTTTATTGAACAACTCTGAATTATTTTACACTTACCAACTATGGGAACACACAATTACATTACAGGATTGTTGAAATTGAGTGATACTCTTCACCAAACATAACCATGATGGATAAATTGACTATTGGTCTCACACAAATCTGGGCTTAGTTGATTTGGTGGTGATAAGACCACGAAATCTTATCTATTTGATTTATAAACTAAGTACAGTGTATATATATATATATATATATATATATATATATATATATATATATATATATATATATATATATATATATTAGTATATTTTGGTAGCAGTCTTTCCTGTAGACATATATTATTAAATATGACCGAAAAAGTAAGATTAATAATTCTAACACGAATTTTCTCAATCTTTCGTACATTACGCTTCACTGTTGGAGATAAATAAAAAATCACTTCTCCAAAATTCATTTTTTATTTCTAGTCTGACGCGACACGGGCGCGTTTCGTAAAACTTATTACATTTTCAAAGACTTCACAAATACACAACTGATTAGAACTTACGTCTCTCTGATATTATATCTACATTTGAGTGAGGTGGGAAGGATGATGTGGCATTATCAACACAAGACAGAACAGGGGGGGATATTAATAGGGTATTAAAAGTATCAACACAAGACAGAACAGAAACAATGGGTATTGAATAGAAGTGTTTGTAGAAAGCCTATTGGTCCATATTTCTTGATGCTTCTATATTGGGGCGGAGTCTTGAGGTGGGTAGAATATAGTTGTGCAATAATTGGCTGTTGATTGCTGGTGTTGACTTCTTGATGTGTAGTGCCTCGCAAACGTCAAGCCGCCTGCTATCGCTGTATCTATCGATGATTTCTGTGTTGTTTACTAGGATTTCTCTGGCGATGGTTTGGTTATGGGAAGAGATTATATGTTCCTTAATGGAGCCCTGTTGCTTATGCATCGTTAAACGCCTGGAAAGAGATGTTGTTGTCTTGCCTATATACTGGGTTTTTTTGGAGCTTACAGTCCCCAAGTGGGCATTTGAAGGCATAGACGACGTTAGTCTCTTTTAAAGCGTTCTGTTTTGTGTCTGGAGAGTTTCTCATGAGTAGGCTGGCCGTTTTTCTGGTTTTGTAGTAAATCGTCAGTTGTATCTTCTGATTTTTGTCTGTAGGGATAACGTTTCTATTAACAATATCTTTCAGGACCCTTTCCTCCGTTTTATGAGCTGTGGAAAAGAAGTTCCTGTAAAATAGTCTAATAGGGGGTATAGGTGTTGTGTTAGTTGTCTCTTCAGAGGTTGCATGGCTTTTCACTTTCCTTCTTATGATGTCTTCGATGAAACCATTGGAGAAGCCGTTATTGACTAGGACCTGCCTTACCCTACAGAGTTCTTCGTCGACTTGCTTCCATTCTGAGCTGTGGCTGAGAGCACGGTCGACGTATGCGTTAACAACACTCCTCTTGTACCTGTCGGGGCAGTCGCTGTTGGCATTTAGGCACATTCCTATGTTTGTTTCCTTAGTGTAGACTGCAGTGTGGAAACCTCCGCCCTTTTCCATGACTGTTACATCTAGAAAAGGCAGCTTCCCATCCTTTTCCGTCTCGTAAGTGAAACGCAGCACGGAACTCTGCTCAAATGCCTCCTTCAGCTCCTGCAGATGTCTGACATCAGGTACCTGTGTAAAAATATCGTCAACATACCTGCAGTATATGGCCGGTTTCAAGTTCATGTCGACTAAGACTTTTTGCTCGATGGTACCCATGTAGAAGTTTGCAAACAGGACACCTAGGGGAGAACCCATGGCGACCCCATCTACTTGCTTATACATGTGCCCATCCGGGCTCAAGAAGGGTGCCTCTTTAGTACAAGCTTGGAGTAGTTTCCTCAGAATACTTTCTGGCATGTCAAGAGGAGTACAGGCTGGATCACGATACACTCTGTCGGCTATCATTCCGATTGTCTCGTCCACAGGTACGTTTGGAGAAGTGATTTTTGATTTACCTCCAACAGTGAAGCGTAATGTACGAAAGATTGAGAAAATTCGTGTTAGAATTATTAATCTTACTTTTTCGGTCATATTTAATAATATATGTCTACAGGAAAGACTGCTACCAAAATATACTAATATTAAAGTGCACGACCCAGCAGCAAGGAATCAAGCCTTCACGATAAAATATCGCCAGGATCTGATTCGTGATCAGATATACAAGGCAGAGAATGAAATCAAAGACAACAAAACGCAACTACTTCATGCTACAAACGAGTGGAGAAATAGCAACATCGACCATAGTATCCGTACCCGCATTGAACAACACCTCGACATCCTCACAGACCAACATCACCTCAGCACTGAAACAAGGATTATCAAGAAACTAACAACATTATATGGAGGACCTATGGCAATTCCACGACCAAGAGATGGCTTCCTGAACCTTGCAGGAATTAACCTCACTGAGGACCAAGTCACTCTCCTAAATCTGGGCATAAACTGTCATGTTATGTCCAGACCGAGTGAAATGGCCCGGAAAGTAGAGTTGGAAATTCTGTTGGACGACATATTCGACCTCGAGACACAAAAGAAGGTCACTACCAAAGATACCTTACAAGCAGAACTTATTGCAGAAGGAGGAAAGAATCGAGGCAACTACAGAAGCACCATACTGTCCCCCGAGCTTAAAGCGGCAGCTAAAAGCCTTCGTGAGAACAGGGAGATAGTTGTCAGGAGAGGTGACAAGTCGCCAATATATGTCATTCTTAAAAAAGACGAATATCTGGCGAAAATGAACATCATACTCTCTGACCAAACTAAGTTCCAAAGGGTAACGAAGGACACTACAGCTGAATTAAAAGCAAAGGTCAACAAACTGATCGAAACTGTGAACGCCAAGAAATCCGGACTCCACCTTGTAACAGACTAGGCTGTTGTAAGAATTATCCAGAGTGGTTTATCGACAAAAGAGAATGGGAAGCTGAGCCGCATGGTGACCTGACCCCCAGGGGAATTCGCGGTGGAAATAACCGACGCTTTGTTCATATCTGCGTATAATGAATCATCCTATAGTATTCAAGTAATTTAGAGAAAATTAGCCTTTATTCATTTTGCATTAAAATTGTATTGTATAATAGTACTGGATACAATATCAAGAGTATTCTAATTATTGAGTTTAAGTCACCATCAGTGACGTCACGAATCAGATCTAACTTTTAAAGCGGAGTGACCGGCGGTCATAGGTCATCAGGGGTTGACAGGTCTACTATTTCTCAAAGTTTTAATAACCATTTTTGTGATCGGGAACAGCTCTGCCGTTAGATGTTTGTAATTTAATTCAGTAAAATAATTCAACCAGTCTGGATCAATTCAGTACAAACAGAGTTTAATTGTTATAACTTAACCTTGCTAAAGTAACTGGGTAAGCGATGCGGAACAATACAATGTTCTAGTCTGGGGTAGACCAGACAAGAGGAGATCAGTGTGGTCACGGAAGCAGCTGGGATAAGAGGTCAACATCTTACCTCTCCCCAAGAACAGCCCCAACACCTAGAGCTGTGGTCGCCCAAGGTATAGTTGCTATTGTTAAGTATAGAAATAGTCTCATTTGCCACTCAGGTCAAGTAGGGAGTGTTAAAGTGATAGGGAGTGAACATATTTAGATTTTGTTTTAGTTTTCTTTTAATAAATTAAATTTGTTATTAATTTGCATTTTATTGTTTCCATGTGTTTTATGTGTATACTTGTCCTGGTCACGTGGTCCACACGAGGTAGAGTTGCATTGGGCGCCGATTCTAACATCGAATCGGAATTATCATTACCGTGTAATTTATTCCACACTCAAGGTCATCGTTTATAGTGGGGATCAAGCCCCTAGGTTGATTAATTAGCGTGATCGATCCAGACCTCGATCATTGCTCTTGTATTACTGGTCTGGTGGTGGCAGCAGAGGTGACTCTAGGGTTTTGTTCAGAGCTTAGGTCACGTCATACTGGGTGTAGAATCCTAAGTCGGTCAATCGTCTTAGGACCACGTGGCGTGGAGTTGGCTTTGGTAAAAGTTTTGGAGTCCCTTGGTTTAGAAATAAAAGTAAGAATACGGGTAGAGGGAGTAGAAAGAAGGAAGTAAAGAGAGAGAAACCCGAACCCGTGTTACAACCTGCCAAAGATCATTGGGGAATATAAACCTGGATATGCGTATGGAAATGTCAAGACGCACAAGCCTGGAAACCCACTTCGGCCAATCATTAGCCAGATACCCACACCCACGTACAGACTGGCGAAAGCGACTCAACGGCCTGCTGACTCCTTATGTTCCTTGCGCCTTCAGCCTGAAGTCTCCAAAGGAATTTGTGGACTTACTGCGGGGCACACGGGCCACAGGGATAAGAGCCTCGTTGGACGTAGAATCGCTATTTACCAACGTACCTGTGGACGAGACAATCGGAATGATAGCCGACAGAGTGTATCATGATCCAGCCTGTACTCCTCTTGACATGCCAGAAAGTATTCTGAGGAAACTACTCCAAGCTTGTACTAAAGAGGCACCCTTCTTGAGCCCGGATGGGCACATGTATAAGCAAGTAGATGGGGTCGCCATGGGTTCTCCCCTAGGTGTCCTGTTTGCAAACTTCTACATGGGTACCATCGAGCAAAAAGTCTTAGTCGACATGAACTTGAAACCGGCCATATACTGCAGGTATGTTGACGATATTTTTACACAGGTACCTGATGTCAGACATCTGCAGGAGCTGAAGGAGGCATTTGAGCAGAGTTCCGTGCTGCGTTTCACTTACGAGACGGAAAAGGATGGGAAGCTGCCTTTTCTAGATGTAACAGTCATGGAAAAGGGCGGAGGTTTCCACACTGCAGTCTACACTAAGGAAACAAACATAGGAATGTGCCTAAATGCCAACAGCGACTGCCCCGACAGGTACAAGAGGAGTGTTGTTAACGCATACGTCGACCGTGCTCTCAGCCACAGCTCAGAATGGAAGCAAGTCGACGAAGAACTCTGTAGGGTAAGGCAGGTCCTAGTCAATAACGGCTTCTCCAATGGTTTCATCGAAGACATCATAAGAAGGAAAGTGAAAAGCCATGCAACCTCTGAAGAGACAACTAACACAACACCTATACCCCCTATTAGACTATTTTACAGGAACTTCTTTTCCACAGCTCATAAAACGGAGGAAAGGGTCCTGAAAGATATTGTTAATAGAAACGTTATCCCTACAGACAAAAATCAGAAGATACAACTGACGATTTACTACAAAACCAG